>NC_051181.1:14742693-14853544 GCF_013339695.2 Rhipicephalus sanguineus
ATGATCTGAAAGAATGGGCTCTGAGTACCCAGTGCCTGCATCACACTTCACTTCTCTGCTCAAGATCTTGAAAGTTTACCATCCCGAGCTACCCGCAGATGCAAGGACGTTGTTGAAGACACAGAGAGATGTTGAGCTGCGGACTATTGGTGGAGGGCTGTACTATTATTTTGGAATGACGTCCCAACTGACCACCCACGCTTCAAATTATCTCACCGAGGGATGCGGCACTTTGTCTTTGATAGTCAACATCGATGGCCTGCCCATCTCCAAGAGCTCACGGAGGCAGTTTTGGCCCGTGCTCGTAATGGTGATGGAAAGCAGAGTCCGTTCACCTTTCATAGTCGCCCTTTATGAAGGGGAGCATAAACCACAGGATTTGGGTTCATACTTGAAAGATTTTGTCCAGGAGATGAGTATGCTGGTAGGAGAGGGTCTCACACACCATGGAAAAGTGTTCTCTGTGAGACTTCATGCATTAGTTTGTGACGCTCCAGCGAGAGCGTACATTAAGTGCATAAAAGGCCACATGGCGTACTTTGGATGCGAAAAGTGCTCTCAGAAAGGAACCTACTCGGAGGTTGACCAGAAGGTGATCTTCCCTGATTGTAATAGCCCACTTCGAACTGACGAGAGTTTCCGAAATCAAGTGCAGAAGAACATCACCATGGGGAATCTCCTCTCCTGTGCTTGAATGTCGGACTCGTCACCCAGTTCCCACTGGACTATATGCATTTGGTATGTCTGGGAGTCATGAAGAAGTTCCTTGTACAGTACTGGGTCAATGGAAAGCCCTGCAGTTCAAGGATGCCTGTTGCTGCAAAGCTTCGTGTGTCTGCAAAGCTTGCGACTTTTAGAGAGTCAGCTCCAAGCGACATGAAGCGGAGGCCTCGTGGGCTGCAGTATTTAGAGCACTGGAAAGCAGTAGAGCTCAGAATTTCTTGCTGTATTATGGACCAGTTGCTTTAAAAGGAAACCTAGAAGACAGGTTCTTCAAGCATTTTTTAAAACTGTGCGTTGCTGTGACCATTCTTATCTGTCCTAATTTCACCACCCGCCACATGGACATGGCTGAGCGCATCCTTCAGGAATTTGTTAGTGAAGCTGGTTCGCTTTATGGCAAAGGCATCTACGTGTATAACATGCATTCTCTGCTGCATCTTGCTGGTGATGCTAGAAATTTTGGTCCACTCGATGAGTTTTCAGCGTTTCCTTTCGAGAACTTTTTGTATCAAATCAAGAAGCTAATCAAATCGCATTCTCGAGCTCTTCAGCAAGTTGTCAGGCGCCTGAGTGAAAGTGGTTTCACTGGAAATGGTGTGTTGCCTTCACAGAATCATCGCCCAATAGAACTTTCTGGGCCTCACAATAATGGACCAGTGCCACCTGATTTTCATGGTGACCAGTACTCCACACTTGCAATGGAAGGCACTGTGCTGAAACTGAATAAGCTTGATAACTGCGTGAAGCTAAAGAATGGACATGTTGTGTTAATTACGAACTTTTTGTGCTCGCCATCAGGAATTTTCATCTGTGGTCATTATTTTTCGACGTTGAATAATTTGTATGTTTGCCCTCTGCCATCTTCAGAATTGATGATTTTTTCTGCTCGAGGACTATCTGAGGAATTCTCAGTTTGGCGTGTCGAGAATGTTCAGCACAAGTGTGTGTGTCTACCAGATGGACCACAGAGCTATGCAATATTTCCCCTTCTTCATACTTGCAGTGATACCTGTTATGTTGCTAGTTGGCCATCTTTACATTTGCTCTAAATCAAAAACAAAACACTGCACACTGACTGAAGTACAGCTGCATCACTCCTTCTTTTACAAGACGTTAACTTGCAAGTTTGTTACTTGAATAGTGCTTTTTGTGTGTATGTTCAAATTTCAGGTACAAGAAAGCTGTTCAGCGTTGTACATTTTGATGAGGGTGACGACGTGTCTGTAGTGCCTTCGAGTTGGGTTATCGGAAACAAAGAAGTCAAATGGCCACCATACAAAGGTGCTCATAAAGTGACGGCTGCCATAAAACATCTCGAGAGGCCATCGTATGACTGGGAAATCTACAAGTGTCGCGTGTTAGGGACGTGTGGTAAGCAGCTGTTGCAGCATTTTAATTCTTTAGCTTATTGAATGTCTACACAAAAATGCACTGCTGCAGAAACAAAATGTTAATTTGTTTTTTATTGTTTTACTTGGCTGTGCGTTCAAAAGCTCACCAAAAAAATTGTGGCAGCTTCACACTAGTGGTGCCAAGCCTGAAGGAAGAGTGGAGCTGGTCAGCCTTGCTTGTTTCTCTTTTTCTCCTGCTTCTTTGTTTCTCTTTCTATTGTATCTCTTTTTTTTGTATCTGTTTCTTCCTATTTCTTTCTTTTTCTTTTTTTATCTATTTATCGCTTCCTCTTTCATTCAGCGCGATACAACGAGGACAGAGATGAAGGGTGTTCGTGTCCCTTCCCTTTCTTTGTTTCCCTCTATTCCTCCTCCTGTCTTGCTCTCTGTTTTTTCTTTCTCATTTTTGTGTCTCTTTCTTTCTTTTTCTTTCACTGTCTATGTCTTTCTATCATATTCTTTCAATCGCTTTCTTTCTCACTCTTTGTTCATTTTCACTTAACGCTCACACCTGCTGTACTCAGTAGTGGTGCTTACCCAATTCCTGTGGCGCATAGCCGCTCGACGTGTTTTGTTTGCGTAGGACAGATTATGGCCAGCTTGAACAGCTGTACTGTTAAACAAGGAAATTCTTTGTTTTCTCTTTTAGTTATTCATGGTGATGCATTAAGTGCAAGTCCACAATTCATCTAGAGGACTATTCTGATATTTATATTTATAGACTATACTCTTGAATTTCTTACTGCTGCATTCTGAAGGCATACAAAGCTGGCAGAAAAAACTTGCTCAGCTATGAATTGTTCTTTCTCCATTGTTACAGCTCTTGCCTTGAATTTTGTGAGCTATAATTTGTTTCTCTCTCTCTTTTTTTTCTCTTTCCTCCTCTCTATTTCTCGTCTTTCTATTCCCCTTCCCCGACCCCCCAGTGTAGGGTAGCCAACCGGAAGTGTTTCTGGTTAATCTCCCTGCCTTCTTCTTTTTCTGTTTTCTTCCTCCATAATTTGTTTCTTTGGGCACTGCTTAACAACTCATACTTTTTGACATTCTGATTTGTGACTCGTGTTCATTTTATCTGCTCTTAGACAGCTACAAAGCAGCCCGAGAAAAAGAAAAGCAGGCGACGGTGACCTCCGACTTGGCGTCTGGGGCTGATGAAGAAGCACCAAAAAGGAAGAGAAGGTGGCCGCAGCGTCTCCAATCCTCGGATGAAAGTGCGGAGGACTCGCTTGACAAGGTAGTAAATGAGCGCCTTTCTGTGCCACGCAGTCTGCAATATGTGTCAAGCCCACCCCCTCCCAAGTTGCCCAAGAATGCTTCAGTTTTACTGCCTGCACCAGCGGCCACACATGCACCAAGCACCACATCCACTTCAGTCCTTCCAGAGGACTCCAGATCAGCAATTCAGAGAGGGGGCAGGACCCATGTAGCTTGTAAGTTAACCTTCGATGATCTTGGATAATATATATGTCGCACTAACATGGAGTTTGCGCTTTTTCACACATCCTACTATGTATGGCGTGATGTATGCCTCGGCCAGCATGCTGCCACCCCCTATTCACAATTTAACTTGGCGCATGACTTCCGTTGAAAAGTGAATTTTTTCTTGTGTCCATTTGAACGAGCTGTACTAGTTTATTCTTTGCATTTTTTCAGCAATGCTTGAAAAGGTTTTTGAAAGCCCTGAAAGAGATCAAAGCTGAGCTGGGCGCTCAAAGCAAAGGTATCCAGCGCCTTGAAAGTGCCATAGACCTTCAGCACAGACCATCTGCAGGGCCCAGCTTGGACTCCTCCGTGCAGGATTTGCTTCCCCTTACAACACAGTCAAGTCTGGAGGAGCTTGAGCGCCTACTCCAAGATGACGCTAACAGAGCAGGACTGGTGGGTGCTGAAGGATTTAAGCGCTGATCCTTTTCATATTTGCTGAAGAAGGAGTGTTCATTTTTCTTGCTTGCAGTTTTTAATTTCGAGCAAGGCATGTATGTCATTGCTGGAGATAATAAAATCTAAGGCATTGGTCAGAGCCGTTTTTAAGTTAATATGTGGTTAAGGAGCAGGTTGATATGTAGCTAAGCAGCGCTTCTGTTTCAGATTTCCCATCTCTCGCACATCGGGGGAGCCTCTCTGCCAGATGCTGTGCGCCACATCCTAAAACGATGCATGAATGACATCCTTGCCCAAGATTTCTCGTTGACAGGGCGAAAGGGAAAGCGGCCGTTAATAGGCCTGCGACTGACGCGAGTAATAAAAGGTGAGGAACTTAATAATTCTTATTTAGTGCTGTCTTCACGGTGCGTTATTGTTCATCTTTGGCTCTGAATACGAGAAAGCAAAAAAAAGTGCTCTGGTAAAAATGAAAACGATGATCATATTGTTGCTTGGACTACAAGGTGCTATTTTCTGCACATCGAGTCTGTACTAGTTATACATAGCTTGACACGATCAGGAATATAGCAGCTTAAGGAGTAGTGTATGTTAAGCTTACATGGAAACCATCTAAACAAAGCAACAGCTCGATGAGGTGGGAAATGTATGGCACTGCATTGTAATTGTAAAGAGCCAAATGCTTAAAATCATCAACAGCTTATTTCTTATAAAAGTGGCAAGTACTTCATTATATGGTGAGCATTATGTTTGCACTTTATTGTTTTCATCAGTCATTACGAGTTTAACAAAAAAAAAGCATGCCTATGGAGTTATCTGGTTCAGGTCACTAATAGCCCAAATAGTGATGTCTAGCATTTTGTGATGTCATGGACACTACCTGTACCCATTGCTGGTAATTATTATTTGTTTCCGAAGCTTTTAAGCATTATTTCAAAAGTTAATGATTCACTGGCTAAAAGCTGTCATGGCTTTTGTGAATTTTTGTCCTTCACCTTTTGCTACATTTGGAATCCTTTTGAATGTAAGTTTTGTAGAAATTCAGTCGGACCGTTTGTTCTGCATGCTTTTCAAGACTAGCGACAGCCTGCCAAAAGAAAGCGTGTTCCAGATTTGTGCTTTGATCAAATAGTTGATGTGAAAATTCTCTTTTTTTTTCAGAGGCTCTGCGACCTTCGTTTCCAACAGCAACAGAGTGCCTGGTGAACGCCCGTATTGCGGACTGGCTGCGCTATGCTCCATCCAGGCAGCAAAAACGGTATGGAGCATTAATTTCAAGCTCTTGTTGTTGCGTAAGACTTGTTGCTGAGCGCCCAACCTTTCTGCTTTCTCGTACTTCTTCTCATGCCTTTCTTTCATAGATTGCGCTAAAATGTACCCCTTGTTGCCTCGCTGCTATTTAGAAGCAAAGAAAATGTAATTTCTTTGCATGAGGAGGCATTAAAATTTTTTAGATGCCTTGCCAGCCAAACTGGATAGGTAATACATGAGTGACCGAAATATGCAAGAGGTGCAGTATTTACCATTTACAGACGAGAAGTACCTGGGACTGATGTTTCCACTTGAAGACTTGCTTTATATGAATTATGTGCTATTTCTTGCTTTATATAGAAATATTATGACTTTTCCTGCCATTGTTTTATCCCTGCGCAGTCCTTGGCCACCCTGTAACACTTGAATTCAAGGTCTTTTTTTTTTAGAGAAATTGCAGAATGCACCTTGCCATAAAAAGGTGTCACTACGCAAACCTCTCTCCAGCAGCAAAAATTTTAAATTGAGTCCACTAGAAGTGAATTTATCAACCGTACTTGCTTTTACATGCCTTTTCTGCCTTTCCCTTTTCATAATTATCTTAAGCACACTGAAGGCCGCAATATCTGGCCAGTACACAACCACTGAGATAGTGTGGCGTGTTGAGGCAATGCCTTACGATCTCGGAGCCCAAGTGCTATAGGTGTTTGCACGAGTCGGCCACTTTTTCTTGCCATGGTATCATCACAAAAGGCACAAGAAACATGTTCCTTGATCAGCTGTGCGTGATTGTAGGCTCCCTGCTGCATGTAGTGCAACAATATTTCATTGGCATGTTCCAAGCTGCACAGTACAAGCTTGTTAATTTGACTCCCGTTAATTCGTAAAATCGGATAATCCAGACGTGTTCTCTGGCCCCGGCAAGCATGTGTATTGTTTAATAGCATCACTCTTTTTGTTAATTCGGTCACATTTGACCGCAACCCGTTTGATTCGGACGATCCTTGGAGTGGGCCGAGCTCGAAGTGCTGCAAGCGTGTGATGCAAAGGAGCGAAAACAGCGGACGTAGGCCACACGGGTGCCTTCAGAACTGCGCGGACGCTATGATTGTGTCTATAGCAACCACGGTTTCGTCCACAGCGGATGCGGCACCCAGTAGCTTCGTTTTGACTTCGGGCAATGCATGCGCAAATGACAAAAGTCAAACATGGGGAAGGTTGTTGAAGATGAAGATCTTCAGCCGTGACCTGCATGCTGGCATAAAACTCGCTTGCTACATTGTGATGGACGAACTGTCAACCATTTTCCTGGCGAAAATAATTATCGCCACGTGCGCGTGGTGATGTTGATGGTGGCTATACGTAATTGGGGATGAGTTCAGAGCACGTTTCGGCTTAGGGGGTCTTGAGCCACGGTCAAATTGTGAAAGATGTTGTGAATGACAAAAATTTCGGCTTTTATCCTGCTTTTATACAAAATGAGTACTGGATTCACATACAGTAGAATCTCGATGATACGAATCCCGCGGGGTCACGAAAAATATTCGTATTAGCCGAAATTCGTATCACCGAAACACATGTAAAACTAGCTAAATTAACAGTCAGAGGCAAACTCATTTTTAGGAACACATAAAAAAAACATTTATTTCTTGCAGAAAAAATCTCTAATGTCTTTCTGCTTCTTTTTTTTCGCGAAGTCACTCAGCAGACTTCTTTGAAATCCGTAAAAACGCGTGCACGTGTCGTCGCTGATTTCATCAGCGGCCATAGCACGCCTCAGGACGTCGAGCGCGTGCAGCGTTTCAGCCGCCGGTGGTGGTCCTTCACCATCGCCCTCGTCTATGTTGTCGCCATCATCGCTGGAATCGGCAACCTCGCATGTGGCCTCCTCAACAATATCCTCCACCGTGCGCGCACCACAAGTGGCGAGGTTGTCATCCGCCGTGCAGAAGTCTTCAGCTGTACACCCAGCATCAAGCAGTTCCCAACCCTCAATTGGCTCTTCCTGCTCTGAGGGCACCTCTTCGGAACTCCTGAAGAAGCCGCATTTCGCAAAGCAGTTTGCTATGGTAGTCGGCGTTACTCGATCCCAAGCCATAGCGATAAAATGGATGGCGTCCAGGAGGCTTATTCGCAGGTCGCCTTCGTGTTTTCTGTCAATATTGGCAAGTAGGCGGCGCACAAGAAGGCCCTTGAAATGATGCTTGAGGTTTTTCATTATTCCAGCGTCAAGCGGTTGCAGGTGCGTCGTCGTGTTCGCGGGCAAAAAGATCAGTTTGACGTTTTGGAGCGTTACTTGCCTCGGGTGGGCGGCGCACTGGTCAAGAGTCAAAACAATCTTCCGATTCTTGCAGGCCATCCTTCTGTCAAGGAGCGACAGAAATTCTTCGAACAGGGCCGCCGTCATCCACGCCTTTTTGTTTGCGCGATAGACGCACGGCAAATGGCTCTCGCGCTTGAAACACCGAGGCTTTTGGGATTTGCCAATTACCGTCAGCTTAAGTTTCTCCGACCCGTCGGCGTTACAGCACAAAAGCACCGTTATTCGCTCTTTGCTTTTCTTGCCTCCTTGGCACGCTTCGCCTTTTAAGCAAAGGCTCTTCTCAGGCTGAAGGTTAAAAAACAGGCCAGCCTCGTCTGCGTTAAAAACATCACGAGGCTCATACCCAGAGATGAGTGACTGCAGCTTCGCGAGCCAGTCGCTAACAACGGTCTCGTCAGCCTTCTTCGCTTCCCCACAGACGCTTTTGTAAACGAGACCGTGTCTCGTCTTGAAACGGTGCAGCCACCCACCTGAGGCCTGAAATCCGTCGATGCGCAGAGCAAGTGCGATCTCGTCGGCTTTCTCACGCAACACTTTGCCATCGATGTTCACACCAGCTGCAGTAACCTCCTTAAACCAGGTCAGAAGAGCTTCTTCAAGCTTCACGTGTTGGGCTGTCTTCGCTTGCCTCGCGTTGACGTTAAATGAAAGCACATTCTTCATTATTGAGTCCCGCTGTCCAACAATTGTGCTTAATGTCGACGTTGCGAGGCCTAGCTCCTTAGCCAACTCCGTGCGTTTTCTTTTGGGATCCTCATCGACCTTTCGAAGAATGTCCAGTTTCTCCTTAAAGGAGAGGGCTTTCCGCTTGCGAGACATAGCTTGCTGCCACTCGGCAAAAAGGCACTATCACAACAAAGCAAGAACGCGGGCTCGAGCACAGCAACCACAACCACTCTGTCCGACGGCACGCATAGAAGAAAGAAGCTCCCGCGGGCCGTGCCTCTCCCTCTCCGGCGTCTCCGCCTGCCGGCCTGCCTCCGCACCAAGAAAAAAAAAAAACGTGGCCAGCGCCATCTGTAATCTTCAAGAGAAAGCAAAAGGCACACTCCGGCCTCCGATACACGCAGATCTTGGAGGCTGTCGCGCGCTGCTCGCCGGCGGCGCTGGCAACGTGCCAAACCGGCGGCGCCGCACGCATTCCAGCGCCGTAAGTGCACGCTGCTATCTTCCGCGGCCGTCGGTGGGGCCAACGTTGCGTTGGGTGGGGCGGCGTTTATTCGTATCAAACGACGCGGGTCAAAAATCAGTTCGTAACAACCGTACTCAAGCACGTTGTAAATTAATGGGCCTTGGCCGGGACCACAGAAAAATTCGTATCATCCCGAAATTCGTATTAGCCGTGATCGTATCATCGAGATTCTACTGTATTCATCAAGAAAATGAAAATATATTGATATAATAGACAGTTGTTTATTGTTTTCTTTATACTTTCAATAGTTCAGTTAATCTGGACATTTTTTTTCGGTCCTGTGAAATCCGAATTCACGAGCTTTTACTGTATTATCTAGAGATCTGGGGCACTTTCTTACCATATTGAATGTGCAGGCACTGCAAAATTGATGCTTTTAATGCAGCTATCATCGGCAATGAAATAGAAAAATTGGCTCAATTCATCTCATGCACCTTAAGAAATTCTCATCTTTTTCTACTCTTGCTTTTTTTTTTGTTTACATTTTGCAGAGAAGCAGCCACTCTTATCAAGGCAACCGAAGCCAGCCTCGCAGATGCTGAGGATGTGATGTGATGTGGAATGCTGAGGACGGATCTGATGTCTTGTCTTAGGCAGCATCACTTTTGTTTATAATGCAAATGTGAACAGCACTTTTCTACTTTTTTTCTGTATACATGATGCCATCATGCTGCATTCACCGCCACATTTTCATGGCTCTTGAAAGAAGTGTTCTATTCTTTATGTTCTTTTTCCACTCATGACTTCTAGTACCTCTAAGGGTACCAGTGGGAATCCAGGTTGATTCAGTTCCAATGGTTGCTGCTATATACTGTAGGCGTTTTAATGATGTGCAATTTAGAATGGCTGCTGTGATAGCTGCTCAAGTGTTCCTTTGTTTAATTACTTTATGATTACTTGGGACTGTATAGACTGGAAAGTGGCCATATTCACGGCAATCATTTGTTATACCATGGCGATGCCTATGCATGGGTCACAATGCAGTGGCCTAGAAATGTCACTGTTTCGTCATACACCATCATTTATTTTGTATGTATAGGCAATTCTAGCTCATGATATACTTTAAAGATTTTATATAACTATGCACTTCCAATGCATGAGGGATAATGTAGTCGCCAAGTGGTCATTTAATTATGAAACTACCACTCCTCTGCCTTAGGTAAAAACAACTTTGTTTATTGGTCACGTAATGACAATGATACAGCACGTTGTTTTTTTTTTTGTGTAACAGGTCTAATGGCAATTAAAATCTTACTGTCATCTGTGGTGATTGCATAGTGTAGTCAAGGCTGATTTTCAACCTATGAAGGCATTTGCAAAAATTCTTTGTCTTCTTGAAAGTTGTAAGTTAGAATGATATTCATGTCACGCTCTTTCCTTATAGTCCATTGAATTGCTCTAAAGACTCCTTTGGTTGCATTTGTAACCATCTCATGTTTTGAATAGGTACGTTGCTCTTGGAGTGAAACGTGGCAGTTGTGGTGTGCAGCTGCTGGCGCCTTCATTACCGTCCTTGGACGCCCAGGCAAGCAAAAGTATACCATGAGGTAAAAGCAATCTGTACATACATGTTGCAGATCACAGCACATCACAGTGCAGCAGTTATCCTGCACATGTGTTTACTGACAATTCCACAAGTACCATTGGTTATTTGCAACAAATGTCCCGTTTCAGTCCATGAGCAGTGTAGTTGGGCATTTACAGAGAAGGCAAATGGCAGTTTTGGGGCACACTCTGTTTTTATGAAAGTGTTCTCATTTTTCAAGAAGTTATTGGAAAGTTTTTATTGCTTCACGGTGTTTTTGAAAGTGCTCTTTTTTGTCAGTTGCATATCAGTGTTTCATTAATGAGATTTTCTTGTTTAATGCTTGAAGACAAAGCTTGTTCTACAATGTTGGAAAATGGTTTCGGCTGCTTTATTCTCTTAGCCTGCCCATATTTGACCAATACTCTCGTATCTACCTCATCTAAACGTTGGTTTAAAATGGAAAACTCTTGCTTTAAAGTTGTATAAGCATCTCCAAAAGCTGCTGCTAAGCGCTTCATGCTGTTTTCATTCCTGTGATTGTTTCTTGTCACAAAGCAAAGTACTGTAAGTAACTTAAAATGCTACTGTCATTGTGTTCAGGAATAAATATTTTTACACCTTTTCTCCTTTCCTTTGTTAAGTGTGGCAGGATGGCTGCACTTTCATTGTAGTGCTCTAGACTAAATTGGATAGCACTGACAATTGGGCGAGTTGGTACAGATGCATGGCTTCAGAACGGAGCAACAAGGAAGACGAAAATACAAAAGATCACACGAACACAAGCGCCGACTCACAACTAAAGTTTATTCCATATCACAGAGCAGATATATACACACACGTGGCCACACACAACGTCAAAAAACAAAAAAACAACCAAAACCCAAAGCACGTTAACCATTCAGGTACAAGATTTCTTTATCCTGTAGCGCAATCGAGGGACAGCTGACACAAGACTGTTTTTTATTTTGAATGTTCCATGCCTCGATTACTTCCCGAGTCGTCTTATCATGATGCCTTGAAATGATGCTAGTGAGGCTAAACTGAGGCGCGCAGCCGCACTTCTGACAATGCTGAGAAATGTGCGAAAAACTATCACAACGTAGGTTGGCCGCATGTTCCCTTAATCTCACGTTAACACATCGGCCCGTCTGGCCTACATAAGCAGAGCCGCGAGAAAACGGCAGACTGTAAACCACATTCGTGGCACAACTGATAGCCGGATTTTTGTGCTTAACACCACAACCTTCTCTCTTTTCTTTTTCTTTTTTGGCCTCTGCCTGTCTCTCTACACGTTCGCAAATAGCCCCTAATTTGTTTGGTACCGAAAAAACCACTTCCACCCCATATCTACGTGCGACATTTTTCAAACCATGGGACAAAGCATGAACATACGGTACAACGGCCACACATTTCTTCTTTTTCTCATCGATTTGTTCTTTCTTTGCTTCCTTGCCCTCCCCTTGTTTTACTGCTCGAATTAACTTTTCACAAGTACGTGTCAAAACATGATCCGGGAACCCCGCACTTTTTAACCTACCGACCTGTCTTGACACACTGTCATTTATTTTATGAAGGCACGTCTTATTAATAGCTGACCGTAGAACAGAGCCAGCAATGCCATCTTTCACAATTTTTGAATGGCCAGACGAATAGCTCAAAATTTCTTTTTTAGAACGTGGCCAAAACTCCCAACAAATGTGATCATGAGAGGCGGACAACATCAAATCAAGAAACCGCAGCTCGTTCTGCTGAGGAGCCTCATACGTGAATTTTAGACCCTTGCCAACCCTCTTGAAAACGTCAAGTACGTCACCCAAAGTTCTGGAGCTTTTACTTTCATCTACGATTACAAGATAGTCATCAACATACCTAAAAATTTTTACACCACACCCACCAAGTTCCTGTTCAATATGTTCATCAACGCAACCCAAAAATATATTGCTCAGAACCGGGGCAATCCTCGACCCGATACAAATACCCGATACAAATTCCGTATGTTTAGTATTGATGCAGAAGATTTATATTATTCTATACCGCAGAGGGAATTGATAGGATGTGTGCAAAGATGCTTTGATTTGTACAATGATGAGTGTGAATTTGTCAATAAGTGCTGTGTTTCTGTCAGTTCCTTCCTAGAATTATTAAGCTGTTATTTAAGATCCACTGTTATAGGTTTTGAGGGTAAGCTGTACTTGCAAAGAGAGGGTATTTGTATCGGGTCGAGGATTGCCCCGGTTCTGAGCAATATATTTTTGGGTTGCGTTGATGAAGATATTGAACAGGAACTTGGTGGGTGTGGTGTAAATATTTTTAGGTATGTTGATGACTATCTTGTAATCGTAGATGAAAGTAAAAGCTCCAGAACTTTGGGTGACGTACTTGACGTTTTCAAGAGGGTTGGCAAGGGTCTAAAATTCACGTATGAGGCTCCTCAGCAGAACGAGCTGCGGTTTCTTGATTTGATGTTGTCCGCCTCTCATGATCACATTTGTTGGGAGTTTTGGCCACGTTCTAAAAAAGAAATTTTGAGCTATTCGTCTGGCCATTCAAAAATTGTGAAAGATGGCATTGCTGGCTCTGTTCTACGGTCAGCTATTAATAAGACGTGCCTTCATAAAATAAATGACAGTGTGTCAAGACAGGTCGGTAGGTTAAAAAGTGCGGGGTTCCCGGATCATGTTTTGACACGTACTTGTGAAAAGTTAATTCGAGCAGTAAAACAAGGGGAGGGCAAGGAAGCAAAGAAAGAACAAATCGATGAGAAAAAGAAGAAATGTGTGGCCGTTGTACCGTATGTTCATGCTTTGTCCCATGGTTTGAAAAATGTCGCACGTAGATATGGGGTGGAAGTGGTTTTTTTCGGTACCAAACAAATTAGGGGCTATTTGCGAACGTGTAGAGAGACAGGCAGAGGCCAAAAAAGAAAAAGAAAAGAGAGAAGGTTGTGGTGTTAAGCACAAAAATCCGGCTATCAGTTGTGCCACGAATGTGGTTTACAGTCTGCCGTTTTCTCGCGGCTCTGCTTATGTAGGCCAGACGGGCCGATGTGTTAACGTGAGATTAAGGGAACATGCGGCCAACCTACGTTGTGATAGTTTTTCGCACATTTCTCAGCATTGTCAGAAGTGCGGCTGCGCGCCTCAGTTTAGCCTCACTAGCATCATTTCAAGGCATCATGATAAGACGACTCGGGAAGTAATCGAGGCATGGAACATTCAAAATAAAAAACAGTCTTGTGTCAGCTGTCCCTCGATTGCGCTACAGGATAAAGAAATCTTGTACCTGAATGGTTAACGTGCTTTGGGTTTTGGTTGTTTTTTTGTTTTTTGACGTTGTGTGTGGCCACGTGTGTGTATATATCTGCTCTGTGATATGGAATAAACTTTAGTTGTGAGTCGGCGCTTGTGTTCGTGTGATCTTTCGTATTTTCGTCTTCCTTGTTGCGCCGTTCTGAAGCCATACTAAATTGGATGTCTATATGAGTGTAGTCTGTGTGGTCAATATAATACTCCTCAGACTTCTAACATGTACACATGTGCGATAGTCATTTAACAGGGTAAAGAAATCTCTTTACTTGACATAACTTGTGTTTTAAGACAAAATGTAGTTGTGGTTTGCTGATATTATGAATCTTGTTCAGTTATATGATATTAACCTGCCACAGTGGCTCAGTTGGCTAAGGCGATCTCCTGTGGAGCACGACATAGGGAGGTGTGATGCTCCTGGCTGCGGCAGCTGCCTTTTGATGAAGGCGAAATGCAGAAATACCTGTGTGCTTGCTAAAGAATGCCAGATTGTCAAAATTAACCTGGAGCCCTCCACAGTTGCGCACATTATAACCATATGGTGGTTCTGGCCCGCAAAACTTTAGAATTTAATTATTTTATGCTATTATGCAGTCGCATTAATGAATTCATATCACATACGGATGTGTTGCCAATTGTTGCGTGAATGTTGAGTGAATATGTAGCACATGTTGTTACCATGTAGATTAAAAGTTGCAGCAATGTTTCAGAAATGATGCAGCAATGTTGCACATGTGTATGTTGAGGAAACGTTCCAAAAGTAGGACACTAGCCACGTTGAGGCAACCTCAAAAGGTAATGTTGACTCAATGTTAAGGCAACAATTTGTGCTACTAGGGCTGCTAGCCGTATATTTACTGGTGAGCCTCCTAGTTCTTTTTCTCTACTGCGTGTCAACGCTTTTTCTATACAAATACCTGAAAACCTTCTCTGCCCATCTACTCTTCTTCATTTTCCTCAGCCTCTCTTCGAATCTCATTTTGCTCTGAGTTTCCCTCACTTCAAAGCCTGTCCATCCCATATCTTTACAGCCTCATTTGTCGTCTTCCCGTGAGCGCCCAACGCGAGGCGGCCCACCGTCCTTTGATTTATATCCATTCCTGGTTGTACCTCTGACTTCATGCACACCACTGAGTTCCCAAATGTAAGCTCCGGGACCATCACACCCTTCCACAGCCCTCGAAGCACCTCGTACCCAGTGTTGGCGGTAACGCGTTACAAGTAACGGCGTTACCGGTAACGCGTTACTTTTTTCAGTAACTTAGTAACGTACTCGTTACTATTTCGGAACTGTAACAGGTAACGTACTTTCGTTACCATTTTCCGGTAACGTGAGGTGTCACGTTACTCATTACTTTTCATTCCAATTATCCTCGCAGTCTTACACAAAATTCATTAGTCTTGTAGGAGCTTCCTTCTCAGAGCTCGCCCCGACGTTATTTCGTCGCTGCGGCGCGCCAAGCGTTGACAAAACGACCCCGTCCGGGGTCCTTTCTTGCACGGGGGAAATTGCAATAGGGAGCAAATTGCCGAAATTTATTAAATGGATCTGCTATAGTTTCGGCTGCCTTGATATCAAGATTCAAGTTGTCGTTGATTGTCGATGAAGCGAAGTGTAATGCGGTCCTCGTAACCTTCAAAAGCGAGCTGTCGAGACCTGCTCGGCTTGTGGACATCAATACTCGGTGTGAGCTCCAGCGCAAAGGAGGATGACTTCTTCGGAAGTGTCTTCTGAACGTAATCGCAACACTGATGAGCGACTGTTTGGGTACCTTTGATGCCGCATGGCATCGCCTTTCCGCGCGTTCACCAACCCTTCCTTAAAGTGAATACAGGAGTACCATATGCGTCCGTCGTCTCCTATTGAGCGTAGGTGCGCACGTATTCGCTAATAAGCGAGTCAAGCTGACCGATTAATGCTTTGAAACGCAGCTGTTGCTTATATTCAGCGGTTTGTAGTTACGCTAGGAAACTGTTCCTGCACTATACTCTAGCAATGTTTATAAACTTCGTATTCAAAATTAGTTTTGCTTCTCGCTATATGCAACTGCACCTACGTTTCTGTTTATTGAACTCCTGAGCAAGCGAGGCTGACCTTGAAGGCTTTCACATATGCAGTCGCAATATTTGCGGCAGTTATACAGTTCAAATTAAAAAAAAAAGGACTTGTTTGGTGCAGGAAAAATTTTCACCAGATTTATGCCATTTAAGCATTGCTTCATTGCTACAAAATTTGCGTATTTATTTTGGTAGTAGAAACACGCCATCATAATTACTGCAAGTTTGTTCAGTGATGTTTTCATTGCGGTGAGCACTGATGAAATGAATCACCTTGTGTTTCATGACCCATTCCGAAAAATAGTTTCCCCATGGGCCACAGAGTTGGAAGCCATCACACGGGCAACTTTAGGCCACTATAGTCAGGGGCGGATTATCCAGGGTTCAAAGGGTTCAAATGAACTGGGCCCTCCGGTTTTAGGGGGGCCCCCAAGGGCCAGAAAAAATGGCCGACTTCGTTGTTTTGTTCGAAAAAGTTTAACCCTTCTGCTGGATTCCCCTGATTGAAACAGATTATCTATTTCAATAATCAATATATACATGCTTCTAAGAGGTTGTTCGTTGCATAACGTGCATAATCTTGAAGTCGGTTCACAGTTCTGCAGTCTGTGGTAAAAACCTTTCACTCGCCCAAGACCATGCATCGTTTAGAGGGAAGGAGCTGATCCAGCGGATGCAGGGGCGTAGCTAACGGGGGGGTTGAACCTCCCCCCCGAAATTTTTCAGTTTTGCTTGCGTATATATACACGCACACATACAAACGCACGCACGAACATACATAAAGTATGGTTGAACTCCCCCCCCCCCCCCCCCCC
This sequence comes from Rhipicephalus sanguineus, assembly GCF_013339695.2. Lineage (NCBI taxonomy): Eukaryota > Metazoa > Arthropoda > Arachnida > Ixodida > Ixodidae > Rhipicephalus > Rhipicephalus sanguineus. Next base: position 14,759,161 of record NC_051181.1, read on the forward strand.
GAAAAAAATTTCTGGCTACGCCCCTGAGCGGATGGACACACAGAGCTGCCTGACGAGGATTTTAGCAGCTACGGTCCAACACGCAATGCGAAGGCGCATAGAGAGTGGTTCCTGTTTGAAATATCGTTTAATGCGCTGAATGAGAATAACCGGTAAGAAGCTGACACATAGGTATGCTATAGTATGCTTTCATTATAGTGTAAACAACGCACCATGAAATATTTGTATGTTAAGGAACTTCCTGATAATGCAAGGACTCCGAAGGAGTAATGGTTTGATTCTTCGCTTCTGGCATTGCCGTTCTGTCTTAATTTTCCTGCTTGGTGGTTATATAGGGGAAACTTAAGAGACCATCACTTGGTAAAGGTTGTGCACAGGAAATATCTACAACATATATCCACTATATGGCCGCCAGCAGACCCTCACCGCAATTGCTTGAGCGTTGTGGTGGGAGTCTTCAACCGACCATCACTTTTGAACTTCTTTTACGCCATGCCCTGAATAGAACATGCAACGACGGGCGTTTCAGGTGAACATTATACGTCTCCTCGCCGACCGGATGCGCGCAGCTTGTTCGAGATCACATAACACCGCTGCCGCGCTCAACGATCCACGAGGCAGCACGGCTCTTAGGATGCATTCTTCGGTTAAAGAAATTTCGTGCGCCTTCACGCTCTGGAGCTTTGTACTCGTCGTTGTCATTGCAGAACAATCGCGTCGTACGCTGACCTTAAAGGTAAGAGCTCCAAAATTTACGTTCGTGCGAGTATTGGAAACAACTGCAAGCGCATTTCTTATATTTGGGCACTTGGGCACTTTATGACGGCTAACAGGTACAGTGTGCACGTTTCGTGCGAGAGTTGCAGAGCTTCTATTTTCGTTACTTTGCAAAGATTGAGGCACTACCAACACCTTTGCGAGACCCTTGGGAACACTAAAATAATATTCAGTGGATTAGCATTTGAATACTTTTTGCGAATATATTATTACGCAATGACTAAGTGGGTGCGTTTGCTATTGTGTTGCTTCTGTCATTATCAACTTATTTTATGAATGAGCAAGTGCGAGCTTTTCTTACTAACTTATTCAGAGCGGCCGATTTCGCCAAGCTTCGACATTTTGTGCTTTATTTTTGCCACCTTTGGAGCCTGTCTGTCAACATTCATTGGAATGAGCGAGCATCGCTGTAACATTCACCTGAACCAGAACGCTTGAGAATGCAACCCGTTGCAAAGATATGTGAACCATAATGATATAGAGACCTTATTGTAAAGTCAATTCCGGCTGTATCGTCTTATTCTGTGGACTTCCTTCGTATTGTAGACAGATCCAGATCATGTAGAGAGAGTAATCGGTAGACAGGAAGCAGCAGAAACCCAAACTACGAGATAAACTCTCGTCAGTGAGTTTATCGCCAATATCAGATTTCTTCGGTAGCGTTTCATTGTCTTGTTAAACTACCGTAATGTTACTCATAAATTTGTTTAGAGAGTATTCTTCATTGTCGCTCTTAGTAAAAAATATTTCTAGAAAAGCACACTTTGAATAAGTTACTTATAGATCATAAATTTGGCTTGCAGGCTCTGTTACTGTACCATATGCCACGGAAAAAGGAGTTTTCTGGCGCTCGAAAGCGCCGTTTGGCAACGGAGAAAAAAAACACACCTCAACGACACTCTAGAAAAAACGCCTAAGCTTTCTAGCTATTTTACCAGTGTCAAGAGCTCGGCCAGTAATCCGTCGACCAGTGAGACCAGTGAAGGTGACCCAGCAGACCGTGCGCTCAGCGAAACTGTTTGTTCCGAAGCAGGCGCAAGCTAGGCCCTCTTTTCAATGGCTTTAAAGTCAACAGCCTCAACGAGCATGGTCGGGGAACCAACTTCATCGAACACTGCGATGAAAAGCCCAGTTCTCCAGGGACGAGCAGCCCGACTGAGACAGATCAGCCATTGCCTGATGAGCGTCCTTGCATGTCTATGAATCCCGCGGACTGGTTTCCTCTGCGCGTAGCAACTGTCAACTTTTGGGTGGCACAAACCCGGGATGTCTGTGAAAATGCTAGAAACATGCAGGGTGATTACTCTCGCTCGAAGCGCTACATTGAGCCAACTGACGCGGCACCGAAGGGCTACCGCCGCCACTTCAAGCAAGAAATGTTCTATGCTCACCGCACCAACGGCGAAGTATAGTCTTGCGCGAATGGCTGCTGTACAGCCCTTCCAAAGGATCTGTACATTGCTTTCCCTGTACTCTGATGTCAGCGAGAAAGGACCAATTTTTGGAACCAGATGGGTTCAGTTCATGGAACAAGGCATATGCAAAGTTAAAGACACGCGAGGAAAATGAGTGTCATAGACAAGGCGTGCTTGACCTGTGCAAGCGCAGAACGTCGGTCATTCGATCCTTTGAAGAGCGGTGATGTCGATGTCAGAGGGATGTTAGCACATTAATGGCAGTCACATGTGTGTACACTGACATGGTATAAATGTGCCTTCTTCACAGAAATAAAGATCAGTTGTAAGTCAGCGCCTGCCGTCGTCTTGTCTCCCTTTTGTGTTAGTCCAAACATTCGCGCTGTTTTCCCTCCTTTGAAGAGCACTGCTTGGAACGGGAAACTTACTGGAGAAATGTTCTTCACCGCGTAGTTGCAGTGGTAATGTTATCCAATGATTTACTCGGGTCTCCTCAAAATGGCACCTTCCTTGGGTGTCTTGAACTGATCGCCAAGTTTGATCCTTTCCTTGCCGCCCATATAAAGAACTTTGGGAACATTGGGCGTGGCAAAACATCCTACTTCTCCTCAACCATTGTGGAAGAGGTTGTAGAAGCCCTCGGAGCTGAAGTCCGAAAAAAAAAATCACTTGCGCGGTTGCGAGTGCCAAGTACTTCTCTCTCTTTCAGTTGATTCTACACCTGATTCGAGTCGGAGGGATCAAATTACAGTGGTCATTCGCAACGTCGCTAACGATGAGCCTGAAGAACATTTTCTCGGATTTTTTTGCCCATAACCAGTCACAAAGGGGAAGATCTAGCGAAGACAACGTTCGACTTCTTAGAAAATCTTGAAGTTAAGACTGTCGTGGCCAGTCATAAGACAACGCGAGCAATATGGCTGGAAAATACTCTGGCATGGAAGAAACACACACGGTGCTTGGACTGCACTTCTAAGTGTCGTATGCATTCCTTCTTTTCGTCTAAGCTTCTGGCACAGTTTAGTCTTCTTTCAGTACGATCCAACGAACCAGACAAATCTTAATGCTGCCCACGTGTCTTCGTCTCCTGATATAGTTAATTATTACGATGACAATCTCTCCACGTGCTCCACAAGAATGAAAACGCCCAAGTGATATTAAACACTCCGGAGAGGCTTAGAATAAATATGGCTTGTGTTCCTTGCAGCTAAATCTAAAAAGCGTCAAGTCTCAAGCATGACCAGATGACAAAGCGGGAAAGAAAGGGGGCGGGGCGAGGGGGGAGAGGCCCCCCTTATTTTTTTGAACCGGGCCCTCCGCACTGTTAATCCGGCCCTGACTATAGTACTGCGAAGACACGGCAGATTTGTGCAACTTGTTCTCGTTTAATCAGTATTTCGGTTAAAATTTTTGTTTGGGCGACCACTTTAATGTGACATATAAATATGACTTTTAGATGCGAAGTATCTCAAGGCGGAGCTCAATCCGGTGGTGGTGGTGGTGGTGGTGTGCGGCGTGACCACCCTTACTGCGCATGCGCATACCCTCTCCACACACCTCCTCTCCACTCACCCTCTCCCATACCCCTCTGCATTTTGCCTCTCTCCTTCCCCTCTCCACTCTCCCTCTCCACTTTCTCTCTCCCCTCCCCCTCTCCATACCCCTCTCCCCTCCTCTTCCTCTGAAACGCGGGCTAGACATGCCGAAATTCTCTCCTGAGCAACGCCGCGATGAGCTCGAGCGCATGCGCGTCCCCTCCCCTTCTCCCTCCTCTCCTACGCTGCCCCCCTCTCGCCCCCTTCTCGCCCGCCTGTCGACCGCGTTCCCCGCTCGCCCTGTGAGAACGGCCAGGCTAGATGGAAGATACGACGCGCGTAGCGTCCCTCTTCGCGTTCCACGACGCGAGGTCGGTAGCATGCCCAACGAACGCCAACAGAACGTGATCGTGCAAGTGCTCCGGCTTCGCATCGCCTCATGGTCCCCTTTAGCGGGAGATGGTGTAATTTTTATAAAGTTGCTATTGTAGGTTCTTGAGCCGAGGACATACTGATTAAGATTTCTGACTAAGGAGTAACGTCAGAAGTAACGTGCGTTACTTTTTTTCGGTAATTGTAACGGTAACGCGTTAACTTTGTTTATGGGTAACGCAGGGCTGTAACGCGTTCCTTTTTCTTTAGCGTAACGAGTAACGTATTTAGTTACTTTTTTTTCGGTAACGCATACAACACTGCTCGTACCTATTGTATCCCCATAAAGCTCTGTGCTTCATAATTGCAGCATTCCTCTTTCCCTTTGCTACCGATGCTTTCTCTTGTACCTCCATATATCTATCCCCCTCATTTACCCATACTCCGAGGTACTTGTACTCGCTTACCCTGGGTATTTTTTGGCCCTCTATGAAGACCGCATGGTCTTCGTGATCATTGAATACCATCAATCCACATTTTGTTGCACTAAATCCTAGTCCTAGAGCCTCACATTCCCTTCCGCATATGTCTGCCAGTCGCTGTATATCATCTTGACTGTCCGCAAAAACGACAATATCATCAGCATAAAATAGACCTGGAAGCTTCTGCTCAACCATCGTGCCGACCTGTCTGTGCGACAAATTAAATCCAATTTTGCTACCTTCTAGCTCTTTTTCCATCCTCACCATGCACAGCATGAATAACAGCGGGGACAAAGGACATCCCTGTCTCAACCCCTTGCTAATTTCAACGCTGTCCTTGCTACTTCCCATGTAACACAAAAGAAGCTACTTGCCATCTAAAAGACGTCTTGAACGGCTACCAAAAAGGGCTAATAGACGTCTTCGTCCCCGTCTTCTTTGCGTCATTACAGTTTTTCCTCATGACAAGACCAAGTTAAGGCGTTTTCTAGACGTTTTTGTTTTTTCGGCGTTTTCGAAATTTTGGACCTTCGAAGTATAAAATAAACTAGTATAACTGTCTTTGCAGCATGTTTGGTCGGCCGCCTGACGGCTACCATAGGAAGATAGAGATTGAAGGGACCGAAAGAGCTCCCGCGAGAGCACTTTCCTGTTTTTTCTCCCACTTCCCATGTCAGTCGTCGAGCAAGCGACCAAACAATCAAGCAAGATCACTAACATACGTACAGTCGAGTGCATAATTTTAGAGACCACGGGAGCGCGTGCCGAGGCGCTTCGCTGCGCCTTCTGGCGGCTGCACGGCTCTGTCCGGGAGCGCGTACTGCGCACGCTCGTCCCATATCACCCGGCAGCCTGTCCTTTCGCTCGTTTCAACGGCGCGCATCTCGAAACGTGGCGGACAGTGCAAGGTGTCACTTCTGTAGTCGCTGTGAAGACAATGAAAAAAGCCGAGCGCTAATGTGACGACAGCACATCATTTGCGGGTTTCGGCGTGCTGGACATAGTGCACGTTACTCCTAGGCGATCCGCGGCGTGATCACATTTTGAATGTCGAGTTAGGCAATCAATAAGCTCAGCCAGCAGTGTTGCCTTTTGCGTTTTCTTGCTATCGTTTTCTTTTTTTTTCTGGCTTATAAGAATAGAGAGTTTTAGCACTGGGGACCCCTAGCCACCTGCGTACGCACGCTCTTGCGTTTCTTTGTACTCCCAGCCGCATCCACCGAGAATACAAAAGAGCGCAAGGGCCCACGCGCCCCCAAGCCCGCAGGAACCCAGCACTAAAACTCTCTAATAAACTGTTTATTTATCGCGTTTCCTGGCTATTCATTCTGGACGCGCGATATTCAGTGGTTTACTGCATACCACTGCACGCGCGATATTCGCACCAAGAAATGGAGCTGGCATAACGTCTCCGAGACAGAGCACAAAATTCATCACTGCAAGATGAGCATATCACGCAACTCCGTCTGAGAAAAGCTGAGAAACTGCATGTTTTCCGCGCTGCATCAAGGAAGAAAGCGTATTGCATGGCGCGCTCGAGCCATGCTATTACATTAGAGGCATTTTCGCCGCTATATTATCGCTCGGGAGTACCGGTGCTTGCACAGCGACTGCAGAAGTGGCACCTTGCGCCGTCCGCATCGTTTCGAGATGCGCGCCGTTGAAACGAGCGAAAGGGCAGGCTGCCGGGTGATATGGGACGAGCGTGCGCAGTACGCGCTCCCGGACAGAGCCGTGCAGCCGCCAGAAGGCGCAGCGACGCGCCTCGGCACGCGCTCCCGTGGTCTCTAAAATTATGCACTCGACTGTACATACCTGTTCACCCACGCATGTCCTTACTGTTGCATATATAAATTTTCGACGCTGAGTTTACTCGCGTTTCATTCTAAAAAGACAGAGGAAGAATGAGGGAGTAAAAGACAAGAAGCGGACCGATATTTGTTTCGTAAAACATACCAAAAAATTCACTGATTGCCGTACGAGTGTGGTATATAAGATCCCTTTCAGCTGCGGCCGCTTCTACGTAGGACAGACGGGGCGATGCATTAACCAGAGATTGTTGGAACATAAGAGGTCGCTAACAGGAGGCTCACCTTCTAATCTTTCTTTACATTGTCGAGATTGTAAGTGCACGCCAAAATTTGAGGAATGCGCAGTAATGTACCGGCATAGAAATGAAGAAACGCGCCTGATGATTGAAGCATGGCATATCGAGAATAGTGGTAGCGCATGCGTGAGCCAACCGTCGATTAACTTGCATAAAGATGAAATCAAATGCCTTAACAGTTATCTTCCACGTAGACCGCCACGCGTGCCGGCTTGATATGTTCGCCTGTTGCATGGGCATGCGCAGATAAGTTTTCGTGCCTTCTTTCTTTTCAGCCGTTGTGCGTCTCTTCAGTTGTTAGTCGGCGTTTGTGGTGTCCTGACTTCTTTCTTGTGTCCATGTTTGCACGCCCTGTCTTTTTAGAATGAATACTTACCAACTAGCTCAGCTCTCTGTTATTCTAATACTCGCGTTTATTGCAGACCGAATCAAGTTGTTGCAGTCACTCATATATGCCGCGTGAATTATTGGCTACTTCAGCACAACATACATATCCAATTTTCATATAAAAGACATCGGTTTATAATAAATTTGAACACGTACGCAGGGGATGAACACGTATACTGTACTACATAAATGACGTTTAGCGGGTGGCGCGCAAATAAATAATCGTGCTTCTCAGCAACAATAAATTATCCCATGATGTTGTCAAATCGGCTTTATTAATGAATAAAGCACAACCAAATGTGACACAAAACACGTCGGAAGCTGACCGCACAAGGTGAAGCTGAGTGGCACGGCAGCAACGTAAATAAAATTCTGCATGAATGCACTCCAAGTCTCGTCAAAGAAACTGCACTGGCTTCCGCATTAGCTGGCGTGGTCTCAGGCCCAATATCTTGCACAAACAGCAGTGAAGAAAAGCTGCATACAGAAAAGCAAGTAAGCTACGCAGGATTTACAACAAATAACAGATCATCAAGTCACTCTAAAGAAACATTTCCAATAACAGATATGATAAAATGCTGTCATGTATTAAGAAACGACAATCAATCATAAACACACCCACAGGCGAGGCGCCTATACGGTAGAAGCTTTGCACTTTGTCAGCGACAGGCCGGCATAGTTGTAAGCATGCTTGCTTAAACTATGTCGGCCTGTCACTAGCGTGCGTGCGTGGAGCCACGAGCTGTAACGCGCAAAACATTACTCAAAATAGGGCGAGTCGCAGCGGCGCGTATAGTTTCGCGTTCGACCACGCGGTTCAACCTAGCAAAGAACTGTTCACATTTTAATCACAATTCTAAAACCTTTCAGTAAAAACGACGAAAGTCAGGTGCACTTACCGAAAAAAGCACTCTATCCGAACGTGTACACGTTCTTAGCTGTTTGTCTGGCTGCAATTAACGAATGTGGTGAGCAGAACAATCGCTTCTTGAAACGAACGTACCGACGAACGTACCGTCGCAAACACACAGTAAAGCTTGTTTCACCAAACACTGATGGAAAATATGCGACAGACAGTATGATCACCGTTACTTGAAGCCAAACAGCCATCCGTTCACAAACAAAAGCTGACAACGCTACACAAAACGCAAATGACCGCCGGCCGTCGCCTAGCTCTACTGCCGATAGAGCCGCTGCGAACTGGCGCCTGGCGGCTGGCGCGAACTAGTGGAGGAAGAGGGGAAAGGGGGAGGAAGGAACAAGTATTCTGAAACAAGCCTCACCCTTCACTTGACCGAGCTGAGCACAGCGTCACCATTCAACAGAAAAGACACAACGGTTTTCACAAAGTGATCCCGCCTATTGCTCAATATTTAGTGAACATTCCTGCCAATGGGTGTATCTGCCATCGACATTGAGTCAAGGTGGAGCGCCGAGTGAAAAGATGTTCTCGAATGCAGGGGTAAACCACTGATCTCTACTAGGAGCATGCGCTGGCATGCGCGCCGTGCGCGCTTCGACAACACCCGCTTCGAGCCTCCGACTGCGTAGCATCAGTAGCATGCTTGCCTGGCTTGCCTGCGTTTGCTTCTGTTGTCGTTCGCTGCTGCGCGAGCGTTGCGCGGCCTTAGCCGCCTTGGCTTGAAAAGAATATACTTACCAAACTGCTGATAGAAACCCGCGTTGCGGAGCGAAACCAATTATTTTGAGGGCTTTGTTTTCTGCGTCTCTTCTTTCACTAAAGCGACAGTCACCGCTCTTTAGACATGCTGTTTTGGCGTCTTTGCGCTCGTGGGCAAAACATTTGAAGAATCATTTAAATAGTCGTTGCGCGCGCACTTTCCCCCACAATGTCTAAAAAATGTCTCAAAGTAGACGTTGTGGACTTCTTTGGCAGAATACGCTCTGGCTATGTCGTAGCTGTTGAAAACGGTAATGAACAGTACGCAGGCATATTTGAGAGGCGAGTGCTTTATTTTGCAAAAATGTCTATTCTTGATCTTCTCGTATACCAAGACGTCTATAGCCGTCCGTAGCCGTTTCGAGACGTCTTTTTATGGTCCCTGTCTTTTAGAGGTTTTGTGTTACATGGGTTATTCCTTCGGTATCTATAAACGTTGGGCCGGCCCTACTGCGACCCTCGTGAAAATAGCGCTTCGTTATTCTTGCCCGGGTCAAAATAAGGAAACGCTATTTTCACGCAACTTGGCTTGGATTTGTGAAAGATTGTGGCTTTTCGTTGAAAGTTTACATCGCCGGTTCAGGCAACCTGTGGGCGCTTGGGCATGCTTTCTTGCGTATTTGTGATCGGCGCGGTGTTTGTGTGGTGGGCGCGGACGCTGTGATTGTGCTTGTCGTTTGCCAGTGTGCTTTTTGAACGTGAATCGTTGGATTGTGTTCGCATCAGTGTGTTTGGAACCGGTACTGTGAATCGCCTGAGCTTGCGTTGTCACTACGATGTCTAGGGCTCTCATGAACCTGTTTCAGTGTTCTTTGCGATTCATATTTGATCTATTTTCGTGCGGTACGTGGACGGTGGTAGCATTGTGTTAGTACGTAGTTGTGCACATTTCTAGGGAAGTTTGTTTTGTGCTTTGCACGGCCGTTCTTACCCGCTTGATCGGCAACCTGCTTCGCGTTGTGCTTTTGCGCATATTCGTCGAACGCTTAATTTTATATAGGCGCAATGGCATCGAACTCGCCGTGGTTTAGCTGTTAAATGCACGGTACTCAATTGAACCACTTCGTCGTTCAGAAAAGCCACTGACCAGCCTCGATTTCATAGTGCGGCCATCACACGATGTAATTTCGATGTCGATCCAGTCCAAGTTTCCTAATCGCGATTTACTTATTTGCGCTAGATGCTGAGGCGAGTCAATCACGGTCCAGAATTTCGATTTCAATAGAAAGTGCCTATGTGACACCCGTATTGGTCACCGCATGCGCAAGCCTCACTATTCGCATCCACGGCTACACGATCGATAGTTCTATGTGACAAAACGTTCGACTTCGTCACCATCACGTTGCTCGTAAGAGCGTGCGGCTCGCACCCCACGAGTTCTACGCACGGAGCAACGTGTGGTAGCGGGCTAGTTGGTATTCCATACTTAAAACTGCTCAGCGCGAAAGTAGACACAGCAACGCAGGTGAGACGAGGACTAGCGCTGACATCCAACTGAAATTTATCACAACTCACAAATATATTGCCTACACCCAAGATTAAAACAACATGCTATGCTAAAAAAAAAGAGGTCAAGCATGAAAGCACAGTGAGACCGTAAAAAAACAACAACAAAGGCGGTACAGAACATGCTAATGAATCCAGATAAGCCAGTTTTTTATCAGATAAGAATAATGAAGGTTGCTGGTGCCATCATGAGGGTGAGCCACAAGAACTCGTGTTTTCTCGAACAGAGGTTGGCAACCATATTTCTAATAATGAGAAGCCATAAAAACGTCTCTATCCATAACGTTGCTACCCACATTTTTTACTTTTTGCCACTGTAATCATATGCTTAAGAACCTGCCTGTTTAACCAAAGCACCGAATAAGCAATCTCAGTTATGTGTGCGAACTAGAGCCGTAGAAGGACCTTCGAGCCATTGCCAAGTTATGCACCGTAAAAAGTTTGTTGACTGCGTAATAGGCGTCGTTTACAGCGTGCCTTTGTCCTGTGAACACAGCTACGTTGGTCAAAGAGGTAGATGCCTAAATACACCATTACAGAAACATTTTCAAAAAGTAAAAAACGTGGATAGGGATGGTTCTTTGGCTTTTAAGAAAACAAGCTCTTGCAGCTCACCTTCATGATGGCATTGACGTTGTAAGAATAGCTAAAGGAAGCTGTGTCAGTAAACCTTCAATATTCCTATCTGATAAAGAACTCGCTTACCTCGATTCATCGTCATGTGGTATTCCGCCTTAGTTGTTTTTTTATAGTTTCACTGCACTATCATCCTTCACTTCATGTTGTTTCTAGCATAAGCATTTTGTTCTTATCTTGGGTGTAGGCTATATATTGTGTTGCGTTAAATTTCAGTTGGAAGTCTGCACTTGTCCTCGTGTCACCTGTGTTGCTTATCAACTGTCATGCTTGGCAGTTTTAAGTCTGCACATAGATGCATTTTATACATGTTAAAATGGACAGCACGAAAAAACGAGAACACAAGAAGAAATGCACACCACAGCACCATTTTGCAACCATCTTTATAAGAAAGCCCACCATTAGAAGCAAACCAGGAGTCTCAAACTCGCCTGAGCTAGCGGGCCGCAATCACAAAATTTAGTCCTGCAAAGGCCGGGCCAGTGCAGACCTTCATTAACACAGACAATAAACACCGCTCTTCATAATAACCAACTAGTGGCAGTTATTTGGTTTAAAAATGGCTTTCCACACTGTAGATCATGGCATCTCACTCAATAAGTTGTGCTTATGGGTTTCGCAACAGTGAACTTGATTTTTTCCCAGTTATTTTGGTAATCGAAATCAAATCGTACATATAAACAACATAACGTCATGCCCTCAGCACCTTAGTACAAGAGTACCGCAGGGTTCAGTACTTGGTCCCCTGTTTTTCACAGTTTATACAAACGACTTGCCCCAAACTTTACAATTCGCTGATATATCAATGTACGCTGATGACACCGCTTTGATAATTACAGGTGACAACATGAAAGAACTAAAGGAAGAAGCCCAAATCGAGCTTGCGATTGTTTCCGAATGGTTCGGTGCCAATAAACTAACCATTAATACTACAAAAACTAAATATACCGCTTTCCACTCACGTTCAAAAATTATCTGTAATGGCTCTGTCCCACTGCATATAAACCAATGCCCACTCGAACTCATTTACTGATATACCTATCTTGGCGTTATTCTCGATCACCATCTAAACTGGCAGCATCACATGAAAGCGCTTTGTTCAAAGTTGGCATCTGTTTGTTTTGCTCTTTCAGGCACGGGAACATTTTCCAAGAAACATTCTCCGCACCTTGTATTTTTCATTTTTCCAATCTCACCTAACGTACTGTATTGAGTCATGGGCATGGACATTTAATGCGTACCTAGAACCTGTTCAACGTCTACAGAAACGAGCCATCCGATCTATTAATTTCTCGCGGGGAAGTGAAGCAAGTAAACCAATTTTTTCTAAACTACAAATCATACCATTCCATTTCTTACGCAAAATAAGTGTGGCAAAGTGCATTAGTAGTATAATTAAGGACAAATATCCCTTGAACATACCAATATTGCATGTGCCCAATCGTCCAACAAGAAACAAAAAAATTGGCAACTTTAATATACCATTGGCTAGAAATTTATATGGCTAGAGACTAGTGGAATATTGAAAGATATGGAACGGCGTACCACTTGAGGGAAAACAAAGCAAGAATGTTTCACTCTGGTTAAAAAAATTCTGTTTACAGCAGATGTCATCCGGGCATGTATAGACACTTATGTCACGTGCACAACCTGTAGATACATACATATGATTTTTTTCCTTGCTTTTTCTCTCTCTCAGTGTTATGCTTACCACGCTTAAGTTAAAAATGACATGCCTCCTTGTTCTACTATATATTGTCTGTTGTATTTTTTGTTTTTTTTCCTTTCTTTGCTGCTATTGCTAATTTTTGGTATTGTCATTGACGATCGAAACTATCAATTACATGTCTGTAAATTTACATTTCGGTAATTACATGTCTGTAAATGGCCCCAATACTAGCCTTCGGCTAAGGGAGCATGCAGTGTTTGCAATCGATCTGTATTTACTTCATGTCATTAAACTTCAACACTCCATTTGGAGGGGGGGAGGCAAAATGTCAAGTAGCTGTCACTTGAAGGAAAGCCTTTTCCCATATTTCACATGTGGGTCATCTCTGAAGGAGATTTGTCATCAAGATTCGAGAATGATGACGATATCGACTTTCAGAATGGCTAAAACTACAAAATAAAAAGTTTTTACTCCACGTTTTTGTTTTGTCTGCATGGAGTGCTCCAGGAACAAATGCTTGAGACCAGTCACATCTCTTACCCAAACAAAGCGTTATTAAGTGCAACAGGCGAGAAAATTGTGTGAGTACCATTTAGCAAAGTCACACAACTTTCTTCCTTGCGAAATACAAAATAACTGCTGAAGTTCTAAAGACGCTGGCTTGATGCCTTGCAATGCTTAGCTGTGATGCGACAAGAAATGTCCGCATTAACTTCTCGTGCAGAGACGATCCTCGTGATCAATCACAGGTGCTCATCAGTCATCCTCAACCAGAGAGCTGACTTTTTAATTAGGGTAAAATATCAGATGAAGACAAGAGCAAGGTAGCTATTTGGGCAAGTTGGTCAAACTTTATTGTAAAATAGCGCGCACACACACAAATATAAAAGAAGGAAGCACTCGTGTCGTAGGTCCTTGTTCCTCCTTTTGTGTGTGCGATGTTTTATGATGAGAATGAAGAGAGTCATGTGCGGGCTGAGTCGCTCAAGAAAGGTCTGAGGGACACGTGTTTGAGACCCCTATGACCAGTGCCCATGTGTTGTTCTCACATCATCCACAGCAGAACTGTGCACCCTCACAGATCAAAACAAGGTTACAAAAAATTAAAGCATATTTGCACTAGTGGTGCCAAGCCGGAAGGAAGTGCGGAACTGGGCGGCCTTCTTTGTTTCTCTTCAGTTTTCACTTTTTTTTCTTCCTCTCTTTATTTCTTTTTCTCTCTTCTCTCTGTTTTTCCTGTCTTTTTTTCATTAATTTCTTTCTTTTCGTCTTTCTCTCTCTCTTCTTGAATCTTTCTCTTTCAGCACTTCTCTCTAATTCTTTCTATGCTATGCTTTACCCTCTACCCTCCTCCTTTCCCTGTTCCTGACTTCCCTTTCCCGCCCCCTTCCTACACTGTACTATAAAAGGCTATGGTGTGCTCTACTAGCATGCCTGGATAGCTGAGTGGTTACGACACTCATCTTCAAATCGTTGGTATGTGGATTCGAATGCTACCTCACAGAGAAACTTCTGTGTCTCGAAATGTCTGGTGCACACATGAAATGTCTGGTGTGCTGTGACATGCATGAAGCTGATGGCATGATGTAAGGTGGGCAATTTTGTGAGCTGTAAAAGAAGGGTGGAGGCTTGGGCTAGTTAGTATGTCATGATGTAGCACGAATTCAGGACAAGGATGCTCCTCTTTGTGTGCCTTGTGTCGTTTCCTTGAGTTTGTGTTATAGCTATCATCCTGTAAAAGAAATTGTGAGAAAGAGAGAGTGTGTCAACACCCTGAGGAAAAAGCAAGATGACAAGCTAGATTTTCCCTTTAAGAAAGAAATTATGTCAGCCAAAGTGCACGAGCGTTGGCTCAGGCTCATATTCAACCACCTTTGAGGAGGAAATCCCACAGAGTACTAAAGTTGCACGCAAAATAGGAACGTTAGCTCCACCTTACCTCTGCCTGCCAGATTCCTACGAAGAGTATTAGCCCACCAACAAAAATATGGCTGATAGTTACATGCATGAAATTCCAGCACAAAGAAGGGTGTCTTTAATTTCACATATGATTTTTTGTTCCGCATGTGTGCCTCCTGATGAGTGGCTGGAGAGTCTCAGTGCTGCATGCTTGGCCCATTTCTACTTCTATTTGCTTTGCACGAGAGTGCTTAATATATGAAATTAATGTCTTACAATGACTCAATTCTGAAAGCTGGCTTGCCACATGTATTGAACTGAAAGTAAAATGTATGTGCTTTAATTGTATCATGCTTCACATATCGCTGCAGGTAGCAGGAGAAGGTTCATTGTCATTTAAAATATGGCAGACACTGTATCTTGTCACAGCTAGATTTATTGTTGTCCTCTCCCTGAAGAGGTCCCCACTGTACCTAAAAAGCACCCATACTTTTGAAGCCTTACATACTAAGTGCCTTGTCTGGAATTACATTCTTGGTGTGGCAAAGGTGCTAAGAAAGCATGTGTTCCAGGAAAACAACCACAAAGTGGCTCGTAAAAAGCCTGCCTTCAATGTGTCTTATTCCATTATTTGTTTACCATGCTACGCAAATCACTGATGCACCTATGCTCTTGTATTCTTGCTGAACAAGCTTGTAAAAACAAATTTTGTGATTCGTTCACATTATGTGCGAAAAAAGTTGGTTTCCTCGAACTCATATCTGTCAGCTTCAAAATAGAATGTCTTGTGTGCCATAAAATAAACTGCTATTCATATGCCTTAATTTCCTCTATGGTTTTGTTGATGCCAGGGGTGCATGTGTAGTCTGTCTAGCCATGTTTTATGAAACAGCACAGAAAAACAAACTTTCTTCTGTATGGTAAAAGTACAATGAAAGAAGCCTTGGAGGGAGTATAGCCTAGGTGACAAATTGCTAGTGGGGTTTTTTCTACGTTGAACAGAATTATGTGGTTGCATCAACAGAGAAACAGATAAAAACCAGCACCAAGGTGAGGAGCAATACTGGATGCATTTATACCCTGCTGAGTATAATTATTTCCTATTGTTATGACTAATCCCTCCAATCATTTTTTAGCATGTGTCTATGCCAAGCATCTTCTGATACACAATAGGGCTAACACATCCTGTGTCTTTGGCTTCAGTCAAGCTCTAGCTTTTTTGCAGCCCTGCCTGCTTTACAAAAAAAAAATATACAGTATTCTGCTTCAAGATGGGGCTGTCCTGCATTTACATGGACTGAATTAAGCCGTGCAGTTTCTTTATGAGGAAGAAATCGAACAGCACCATAAAGAAAAAATGCGGTAAAAATGACAGACACATATTGTGTCTGTTGCCTTCTCTCTATTTCATCAAGAGTGCTGTTTGATACCCTCCTAAAAAAGGTGTATTCAGTAGTACACCTGCAGCGTGTGCTACCAAGCACATTCCAGACAAAATTCCTCACAAACTGTGGGAGTCTTTCATTTCAGAGTCAAGAGGAGCAGAAGCTCTACATCTGATAAGTATGGCTTCTATATTTGAAAGAAAACTTGAGATACCACTCTTGCCAGAAAGTTAAATGCATGCCAGCACTTCTAAAACTGAAAAGAAAGGACAAAAGTTTCAGAATGCTAGCTATATTTGGTAAAAAAAACCTTGGATACATTTCTGAGAGAAACAGATTTGTAGGAACTGCAATATTCGTATTGTTTAATTAGTACTGCAGATGATTTTTAATTTGCAGTGTGGTCACATGTCTACATAAAGTGCACATCAGTAAATCTTCACTGCACAACAAAAGTTGATGCAGTGAAGCCGGCAAAGTTCTCTGTAAATGTTGCTTGCGGCAGAAACTACTCACAGCACACCTTGAGTACGTTAATTTACATCTAGACAGATCTTACGCAAGACATAGATTACACACTGCAAATTAAACAAGTAATGCAAAGTATTTAACTGTGCTTACGAGGCACACCGGCAATGCTTCACTGCATAATTACTTATGTTACTGTAAAGGCCACTTGACAATTATATGTCATTACAATTATAATTTATAATAGTGTAGTTCATTGCATAATTACATTCTTGTTTTCACTCGGCTGTGTAGAGAAGGTGCGAGTGAATGAGTCATCGCAAGGGAGAAATTCAGACAGAGACGGTAATATTGAAAGCTTAGATAACCAAATCAATAGCAGTTCTGAATGCCCGATGAGTAACATACAGTTATCAGGCATCCCACTGGATTGTACTATGACTAGAGACAACGCATGTAAGGTTTCATCATAGTCAGCCTATTTTATGTCCCCTGCAGGGCTTCTTTCATTTAGCTCCAATTAGCTACGAGAGCCATTTTATGCCTCCAAATTTCTTAATTTCATATCATACCATCCAACCTTCTGACATCCTTTGTTATATATGTTTCCCATCTCTTAATATCCAATCCGTCGCTCTGACTGATCGTCAATTATCCGTCCCCCACATGACGTGACCTGCCCATATTCACTTTTTTTCTCTGAATTTCATCTAGAATGTCGGCAGCTGCCCCTAGCTGTTTGTTCTCCAGAGTCCACTCTGCTCTCTTGCTAGATATGTTAATGTTACACCTCTCATCTTACGTTCCATCACACACTGCGTGGTTCGCAACTTCTTTTTGAGTTTCTTCGTTATCTTCCAAGTAAGCTTGCATAAAGACCTCTGGTGTACTTCCTCGGCCGTGACAGTGCCCTTTTTAGTATACTTCACTGCACAGCAAAAATGCTTCACCTCAACACATTTTGTGTGATTCACCGCTTAACATTTTCATCCTCCAGTGAAGCTCAGAAACTTGTCAAGACAACTATTGGGGCTAGGCTACAGAAAAGCTATTATTATGCATGTGGATCTGGGCTACACATCAAATGTTACTTCACAAAAAGTTAAGGGTAGAGCAGGTAGCAACAGTTACGACGGCGAGTCAAAACAAATATGCGAGCGTGCAGCATGTATCCAGCAAGATTGATGAAACCTGCTCATTGGTTTATTATTCGAAGCATATAGCTGCGCAAGCCCTCATGTGCGTGATTTCATATGGCATGTGCTTGACTGGCATTTAAACATTCATATGATTTAAATATGCAATGGAGATTTCGAATGGAGAGCAACTGCAATATGCTTTGATGCCAGAAGGGTTAAATTGAAGTCTTCAGTCATAAAACTAATTTCTGTAGAATTGGGAAAACAAGTGTGATCACGACAATTTTGGACTTATGATCTCAGGTACATTGATATATGATGGAGAGGCTATATGGGGAGCAAAATCGCTTCCGGAAAAATTAAACATTAATATCTGAATTTGGACTTGTAAAAATTAAAGGCAAGAATGCTGTTTACATACTGTAAAAAGGTTTATCTAATCTTGATTATTGTAAATTAGGCAGAAATTCTTCAAGATGCCAGTGGTGGCTCTACCACTCGAGATCAGGGATCCAAGCATACAGAAGTTTCCTGGATATCATATATTTATAAGTTGTTAGATTGGCTTAAGTACATTATTTCTTGTTGATACTATATAGAAAACAATGGGTATTATAATACTTTTTAAAATTTATATACAAAACAAACATTCGGGGTCAGTCTGACCCTGAATGCTTAGTAATAACCCCAACAAATTCTGGCAGATAACCGACCCTAACTCATCCCTTGGCATCAGAATTTTAAAGGACTGTGAAATTTTATCCGACCTAGACTATGCCAATATGTTTAATTCTGTTTGTTCATGTTTTTACAACCGAACCTCTCAAGCATTTTCTTGCATATGCCGCTCCTGTCATGCCTTCAATGCCTGATGTTATTTTTTCACCAGTCAGAATATCCGCACTAAGTGACATTCATAATTAAGTTATCCTCATCAGCCAGTGCTGATGAAATCACCTCAAAGGCTTTAAGAAATGTCAAGTACAGATCTCTGCCACGAATCTAAACCTGCTGTTCTCACGACCATCACTAGCAGGCACTCTTCCAGACGAGTGGAAAAAGAGCAAGGTAGTTCCAGTCTACAAATCAGGTAACTGCCAATCGCCCTTAAACTATCGTCCCGTATCCATCACTGGTGTCGTTTGCAAAATCATGGAACACATCATATTTTCACATGTTATGAACTTTTTGAACAGCAATAACTTTTTCCATCTGTCACAACATGGCTTTCATAAGGGTCTATGGTGCGATTTCCAACTAGCTTCATTTCGAATCTACATGACCTCTACTCAAATCTTGATAGTAACATTGTAGCCGACATTTTTTTTTTACTTTGCAAAGACATTTGATAAAGTAGCTCATCAACGATCACTAGCTTGCACTCTAATGTCATAATATGGATGAAATAATTTTTTCGTAACCAATCACTATCTACAGTACTGCTTCATAATTTCTCCCAGAAACAACAGGCGTCCCCCAGAGTTCAGTTTTACGTCCCCTCTTATTCTCAATAGTATATATGAGCGGTCTACCATGTCTCTTCTCACATTCGAATGTTTGATGACTGCGTTCTTTATTGATCTGTCAATAACAATAACATTCGCATTTTATTGCAGAATAATTCATTCTGAATGATTTAATGCTAAAAACTAGTGTGACCAGTGGATCATGGTCTTAAATCCTTAAAAATGTAAATCCATGCCAATTTCTCACAGCCATAATCGATATCACTTTCCTTTTACACTTGACAACACCTCCATTGACAGTGTCAACTAATTCAAGTACTTTAGGCATTACGATCATACATGATTTCAATCAACTGCATGGTGCTCTCATCCCAAGCAACATTTTATCATTGGCAAAATGTCGCTGGCCAACTGCACTGTCGTCGGCCCAACCTTGGCAACCAATGTAGGGCCGGTCTTGGGGACTGACATTGGCCTCATGTGGGCCTGCGTCGGCACCCGATGTAGGCCCGTCCACCGTGGCCGACGATGCCGAGTGCATGCCGCTCGCGGGTTGACCAAGGCCTGACATCACATAAGCGTCGATTTACCGACGGCCGTGGGTCGGTTGCGGACGTTCCTCGCTAGTATTGCTCTGCTTTTTTTTCTTATTTTTTGTGCCTGTTCTAACAAAACGCATCAATTGTTTTTCTGGTGTGTTGATGCGTGTCGTATTTAATGTGAACGGGCAGTTTATAGAGGCGTTTAACTCTATCTGAATTAATTACGGGCAGAGTGCACATGTAAGACGGAATTAAACGCCTCTAACGGTCTGCACTAACGTGTTAATATGTAACACACAATAACAGAAAGACGTGAATAAGTTTTCTCTCTTTATATGTTTATTTTGCAATTGTATAGATGCACTAATTTTACATGCAACATTGTTCGCACGGAGCGTTTGCATCAGCCCTTGTGCAACGCAACCGTACAGTCCATGTGATCGCTGCATGATAGCGCTGACATATATATATATAACGGACGGCATTCTTGTTGGATCGGCTCCCTTCTTTCGGCCAGTTCTCGTGCTCTTGGCCCTGAACACGTACGCAGATGCGACGTTTTACCGTCGAGATGTGAGAGGGTAAATCGCCACCCTCATCAAGATGTGAGACTTGCATTGTTCTTCTGTCGGAAAGACTGAAAGAAAGAACAATGAATAATACTCTGAGAAAGGTAGACTATTTACTTGACCAGTTGCACAGTCATGTCGCGTCTAGAAACTCTATTCACACAACTAAACAAAATTATTTTGCCACTGCACAAATAAGAAAAACACTGCACTTACAATAAATGCGAGTGTGCTGAAATTCTGAGAAGTGCTTCAGCTCCACAGTGCACAAACTTGATAATATGTGGAGACAGGATGGATTGAGATTTTCATTGTTGGCTCGTAATGTCACTGCAAAACAAATGGTACAACAAATAGATTAATGAGAACACAATCTTACCTTCAAAGCGGCCGTGGGCCAGTCACATATTGTGTAGTCGGCATTTACAGCACACTTGCGACCAAATTCAACGTGAAAAGCGATTGCGTGAAACTTTTGTAACCAAGCATGCGTCTTACCAGAATTCTTTTCAGTTGGCGAGACCAGCGCAGCACGCTATCCACACCAGTCCTTGTTGCAGTGTTCCTTAGAGAAAACGGCAAAATAGGTTACGGTCTTACAATAAGATGCCACAAATAAAAAACAAGAAAATCTTACATATTTGCCCGTCAACGATGTCTCGGGTCCACGGTAGTGATGCAGAACTATCGATGGTACTATCGATACTATCGATAGCTGAGTCACTATCGAACTATCGATGGTGAAAAATACTATCGATAGCGCTATCGATAGTAAAAAATTCGATGGTACTATCGATAGTAGAAAATCAACAGCGCGGACTCACTGCAGAATAAACTTGGTTTTCCGCGCGCGTGGTACACAGAGGAGCCAGAGGAGCAGGCTGAAGGGCAAGAAAGGGGACATGCTTGTGTTCTTCACCAGAGTGCTTTGCTGACACATGATCATAAAGTCAAACTGTTCAGCTGTAGCGGAAAGGAAGCCTTTACATGTGGTAGTACTGCGCGGCTTCAAAGTGATATTGCATTTTATGATTTCAAAAAAAAAATAACCAAGAAGTTAATTGTGAGGTGTAACTGGATGTTTTTGGATACGAATTTATTGATGGACATATACCGCCAGTTTGACAGCGGAAATAATTAATTTCTCTGCCAAATATTGCTCACAAATTAAGCGAAGCTGGTAGTAGGCTATCACAAATATTTTTGTTAAGGCAGGTAGCGCAAAGAGACACGGACACAAGCGAAGAATAAGTGCACAGGACAAGCGCCAACATAAAAATGAGCCCTGTGTACAAGAAATGATGCTTACGAGAACGGATAACTGGGCTAGTTTGTGGGAACTCATGTTCATTTTATGTTTTTATGGGCTCATTTTTATGTTGGCGCTTGTCCTGTGCACTTATTCTTCGCTTGTGTTAACATGAGTTCCCACAAACTAGCCCAGTTATCCGTTCTCGTAAACAAATATTTTGGCAATATGGCCAGCCAGCAACCGCATCATGATTCACACCACTATCGATAGTATTGTCACGTGGTTGTGACGGTGAAGAATGCTGCAGCAAGACTGAGAAATACGGAGCTCTTTATTTGGGCGAACTTTTGTTCAGAAAATCAAAACTCAAAATACAAGCGATACATGCTGCGCACTGATAGCGGCGGGAGCAGTCGTCAGCCGTTGAGTAATCTGATCATCGGTGGAACGCGTCATCATTTATACATCAAACCTTCCAGCGTTATCGCTGCTGCTCGCGTAAGCTCTCGAATAAACTTGACTATTCGCGTTCGACGCGTAATCTTAACAGAATGATCTCAAACAGTTGTGAAGCTTCTCACACATTACGGCGCGGTCTGTGTCAAACGTTGCTAACAGTCTTTGTGGGCGAAACCCGAATACGTCAAAACAAAGCAATAAACACCCGTGGCAGTAATATAGTAATATCGCTATAGTAATATTAACGATGGTACTACCGATTGCACTATCGATAGTTTGTCGATAGTAGCACTATCGATAGTTTGTTTACACTATCGATAGTTTCAAAAGAACTATCGATACTATCGATAGTCAATTTACCGATAGTTCTGCATCACTAGTCCACGGACAAATATAACCACCGTTCGCCTGAACATTTCTGATCTGCCCGCTAGAAGAGACGACCAGATTGACGCATCAATTGCGCAAATAAAATTTGATTTTGTCGCTAGACAAAAGGAAATAGAATGTCACTTACGAGTTCGCGTCAAATCCTCGGCAGCGGGAGACGGCCGCGCGCCTCCAGGATCAAGGCAAACGAAATGCTTCTGAGTGCTTGCCCAATGCCCGCCTCTGCGTAGTGTTTCAGCTCGTCCTCGCTCGAAAGAGCTACGATTTCGCGGGAAGGGAACTCCCGCACGCCACGGAGCTCGCTTCCCTCCCCAGCGCGGTGACAAAGAAAAAAAAACCGCGAGAGGTCCGAGGTCCGGCGCTCCGCTTGCACGCCCCGCCGCCCTCGGCACATTCCGTTCCTCCTTTCAGGACTTGTCATTCTTTCTAGGAGAGGGATGTGATGCATGCTGCGTGCGCTCTCTCTCCAAAGCAAGACCGCAAGACCCCATCTTATCACTTTTTTTTTTTCGGGGGAACGCACGTGTGTCTGGTGAGAAAAAAAAAAGGCGCGCGAAATTTCCACTGAAGCACATGCCTGAACACTCTAGGGCAGCGCTAATGCACCCAAGAAGCGAATCGAATTTGAATTGCACCGTTTTCGTTGTTAACACAAAATATCGTTGGCACCCTAACATTAAAACAAATTAACATGAAAACCATAAACTGAGCATCAAGTACAAATATTAAAACTCTTCAGAGTGTGCGGACTATCGAATTCTGGCTCTGAAAGCGACTTTTACGCTAATTTTGTGTTTATTTGGACATAGATGATATTTTGAAATATTCGTATTAACGCATATGGGCTATTCCCGAAGACCGAATCAAGTATGACGATATTCGATTCTATATTCCAAATGTTTTCATTATATCTGATGTCCTCCCTCTGTCATGCGGCTCGATCAGATCAATCATGTATTTATATTTACGACCATGCTAAAGCGGTGGACAGTTCGGTGGACAGTTCAAAATCATCCATATTTTAATAGAGCCTAGCGCGCTATAGTATCAGGATCACAATTAAATTTCTGCTCGGTACTCGCATTTATTCCCATTTATTGATGTTGCTCAACCAAATGCTTTGCGTCTAATGCATGCAAAGGCGGACATTTTCTCGCGAGCTTCGAGCAGAAACCGTAAACGCTCGGTACACTTGAAAAGCACTTATGTCGTACCACTGTACATTGAGCATATAAGTGCTTCATCATAACAGGTCATCATAAGGCTTGAAATGTGCTCATGACAATGCGGCGGAGGATTCTCGGCGGCCCGATCGCTAAAGGTTCTGAAGTTTCTTGCGAAACAGGTGAAAAATTTCGACATTTAAATTCCGCATTCTAACCATCTCCGCAATTGTACCTTTTCTTATTCACATACTTAATGTGCACATCAGAAATATTCGGCTGGATTCGGGAAAACTGAGGCACAGCAAACACATAACTTTATTAGCAACAACTTGTAGGTTTGGGCGAGTCGGTTCATGATGCGAAAACTAGAAGCAGTGCTAGTCTAGACAGCGCTAGTCCTGTTGTGTGTGTTCCTATTTCTGTCGTCGTTTTTTTCGCGCTGCTTCTAGTTTTCGCATATAACTTTAGTGCTGGGGTTATTGATTGGAGCAGAACTGCAAATGCGACGTCATTCTTAGACAATTGGACGTGTAATAAGCTACAAGATCGCCAGATTTTAAGATCACTTCGCAATTCAGCTTTTCATGTAATCAGTTAGAGCTTTCGCGCCCCTGAAACAAGTATCTGAAATTTTCCATTAAAGTTGTACAGTCCGCGAGAACTCTATTTCGCACAATTCGTGTGACAAAATTAATATTTTTTTGGTCTCGCTGTAAAGCAGCCAAAACCTTTCCGATGGGAGAAAGAATGATTTAATTCATTTTCAATAAAGTTTATTATTAATAGATGGTGTAATGTATATGGTCGGTTACAATCAACGTGCCATTTGCGAACTATTTCAGTCAATTCTATACCGCGGCACAATGGACCATTGTAAAGCCACATTAAACATAAATTCGCGTGATTGCACTTTCTTATCCGTTATGTACTTCCTGGTGGCAAATACATTGATCTCCAGAGTGTTCAAATCTTGCGATTTCTCAAGGTTATAAAAATATTTTAACGATATTCTCCGATCGAATAATTCTTCACAACGCCGAAGAACTCCAACTTCCATATTGATGTCAATGCATGCGCTCATCATTATGGCCATCGCATGTCTAGTCAGCATCCGATTAATAGCTTAACTTCAGTCAGTTCAGAGCAAAACTCGATGTTATCCCTTAGCCGGAAGTTTCCCTTACGTCTGTGGTTGACGGTCATTGCTGTTTTCCTTGTTTGACCAAAGGCCGTCATCGCGTTTGTAGCTACACTACATGACTTATTCCTCAACATACTGCCCAAACGCGCTCGCGCTTGTTAGCTCGAAACCTAAATGTTGAACTTCAAAGTAAAATTGACCACTGTTCAACTTGTCACTCGATCACAGACGAATACTTTTCACCACGTCGCGTTATTTTGCTCTGCTTTCGATAACAACGGCGTTAGATTGATGAGCTCTGCTGACAAATCCTCATCACTTTATGCAGCCGATGTAAGGCTGGACAAATATATAAATCAATCTAACGGTGTCGAGCAGTGCACCTGGTCCCATGTGGTGCGTCAGCAAGGGACTTGATAATTAAGTTCTCATATGTGTAGAAACGTACGGTACGCTTACGTTGCGCAGCCTCTACAGTCAGCCACACATATCGTCAACGGCACGTGAAGCGTCTACTATTAGCAATGTAATTTTATTACTTTTTTTTTTCGTTTTGCATGCGAGGCACCGACGACGGCAGATTACCGCGAGGCACTAGCTATGCATTTGTCTAACGCGTCTTGAAATATAAAGCTACAGCGTCCATAGAATCATAGAAATATAAAGCTACAGCGCCCAGTTTTAAGCACGTGTTGCTCCCATTGATAATTATCATTATGTGAAATAACGGAACTAGTAAACATTTTATTAACATTCCAACAGAACAGCAGTGCGCGTTGCGCGTTGCGCGTTACCCGCCGCAAATGCTCCATTATGCCATTCTTTTATACGTATGAGTCAGGAGATCAGACAAATCCGCGGAATGTTTCTCATGCATTTCCATGCATCATATTCGCTTGCTTATCTTTTTGTTTAGTATTTTCAAGACGTATAAAATGATCACCATGCGATTTCTGACTGGCATTATTACGTATCTTGAGGCAGTGCATCGTTGGGATTATTTTAACTTCTTTATAATGTAGGTTACGGTGTACCTGCTTTGTCTTTTATTAAAAACAGGGGTTCATTTTTATTTGAAATGCTGTGCTAAAATGATGAATGTCACGAACATATGCAAGGCGACCTCTGGCAAAGTGATGGGATAACAGAAACTTTTCAAATAGGCATATCGAGGAATATGAGCTTATTATCTGTAAGAGATAAAGGTGTAACTACATTGCACATTAAAGAAAAAGATAAATTCGCGTTAGCTTAATTCAAACTTGTTACTACCTAGACGTACACGCGTAAATTTTGACAAACGCAAGTCTTTAGTGGCGCTGTTTCGGACATGTGTCCCATTTTCTTGGCGGCTTTAGGCGTGCCTGCAGATGTGCGGCTTCTTCGAAAGAGGAGGCGGCTCCACCATTCTGCCCTTGCGGCGCTAGAAAATGCTGAGAAAGAAAACCGGAGAACAGCGGAAAAAAAGAAGTTTCCCTCTCCCCACCGGGAGCTTCCGGGGCGCGGGCCGCAGTAGCGCATGTTATTTTGCTTCTTTTTTTAAGTGTGTTTTTCACTCCACGCTCCCTAGCTACACTGTAGAGCAGCGCGCGGTTCCTCTTTGCTCTTTCCCGCACTTTTCCACCTTCTGCGTTTTATTTTCCACACTCCACAGCACGAGTCTTCAGTGGATTGCCACTGCTGTGTGTTCGTTCTAACAGTCTTGAAAGAATATTTCTTGTTTATATATTATTCGTGTATTGGTACTAAAATCTTTCATTGCGGCCACGCCTTTTGATGAGTTTTTTTCACATAGCATATATGGTATTTCCGTTTGTCTGACTTATCTATCAGCGAAAGATGTGAACGTTTACTCATTCCGTTGCGCAAATTACATAATAAAGGACTAGCTGTTAGAACAAAACATTGCGTCTCTCTATCCACAGACTGGGTGCAGCGCTGCTCGGGCAGCACGCAACAATTTTCATGCTTCACGTTGTCTGTATACAGACGATGCTTCTTTTAAGTTATACAGAATGGTTTTTAATGGCCGTTTTAGTTCAGAAATGACATAAATGTATTATGTGAGCTCGGTTTAATGCAAGCGGGTGACATTACTTGCATGAAAAAGCAAAATAAATAATCGCCTATCTAAATAAAGTTCATTTATGACCTTCAAATTACACTGCCTTACCTACTGCAACTGACTAACTGTAGCCACTGAGTTTGCTATAATTGGAATGAAATCTTACGATTTATTATTTATGCCATCAAATTTGAGGTAGAAATTCACTGTTTGCTTCGGTCACGTTTTTTTTTGTAAGAATTCGTTTTAAGCATCGAACAACGACAAAAGCCTAGTTTACTGTCGCACACTTGGCGAATGATGGTCTCGAAAAAATCGAGATACGCACGCTTGGAGAAACCATGCACGAATGTAATGGCTCGCTGTTATTTTTGTTATTTAGTCAATAATATATTTGGATTGTTCGCACAAATAATCTCTATCACTTGGTGTAATCAGCTCAAGGACCAAAAGTATGTTGTGTGTCACAGGTGATTTTTGTAATGTTTAAAAAATCACACTGTAGGAGTTGTTTACACTTCCTGCAATGTATTTTATGCTGCCCTAAAATAATACACGCTGTTCGAATTCTTTGCCGGCAACCAAGGCCGGCACGACGTGTTGCCGACTTGTCGCCCCGACAAGCGTTTGGCGCGCTCGGCGTTCACTCGGCCACCAACGGTGGTGCGAATCGTGCAGCCGACCTAGTGCCGACAAGCGTTTGGCGCGCTCGGCGTTCACTTGGCCACCGATGGTGGCGCGAATCGTGCAGCAGATCTAGTGCCGACGTAGCTGGCAGCGCACCTCCGGCCGACCCTTTTCGGATGCCTGGTGGCCAGTGAAGTCGGCTGCCGGCTATTTGCCAGTGATCAGCCAAACGTCGGCAGTCGGCCAGCGTTGCTTGGGATGTGACCAACATCACATCATCTACAAGCAAAACTTTTGGTTTTCTGAAACGTAACACTTGCGCGGTGCTCCTCAACATGTAATATTACTCGCATACAAAACATTGGTTAGACTTAAACTTGAATATCCCTCACCCTTATGGAATCCTCACCAGATCTACCTCAGCAGCACTTAGAATCCGCACAAAATCACGTCGTAAGGGATATTTATTCATCATTCTCATTCGATATCAGCGTTTCGTCGTTAAAAGCAGATTCTGGTTTGGACCCCCTAGCACAGGCGTTCTCAAACGTAGTTCTGGCTTTGGAGAACCCCAACACGGTTTTTGCAGAGTGGCCGCGGAACGCCTAACTTTTTCTTGAGCATGAAGACAATCGAAACCGGGGGGATGACGCCTATCTACGCGTGCAACCACAGTATTAACACTGCCTGCGTTGGCCTCTCTTTCTTTAATATCGAAGGCCATCGCCGTTGACGTAGAACTCCCGATAATACAAAGACTTAATTGCGATTCCCTCCCCGCGACGCAAACGAAGCGCCGGACGTACAGAGGCCTGTTTCATTTTTTCCAAAACGAAAAAGTAGGCATGCCTGTAGCACAGCGAAGCAGCCATCGACCGATACACTGGTCGTAAAGCTAAGCCTAAATGCTTGTTCACGAGCATGAATTACCAGCGCTCGCGCGTTCACCACGGGTCCGCATAAGTCGTGCAAGTTTCATGGCACGCACGTACTAGACGACCAGTCTTTAATTCTGCTACTACGCGGGTCTCTCGCTGCCCGCATACTAGTGATGCAGAACTATCGATGGTACTATCGATACTATCGATAGCTGAGTCACTATCGAACTATCGATGGTGAAAAATACTATCGATAGCGCTATCGATAGTAAAAAATTCGATGGTACTATCGATAGTAGAAAATCAACAGCGCGGACTCACTGCAGAATAAACTTGGTTTTCCGCGCGCGTGGTACACAGAGGAGCCAGAGGAGCAGGCTGAAGGGCAAGAAAGTGGACATGCTTGTGTTCTTCACCAGAGTGCTTTGCTGACACATGATCATAAAGTCAAACTGTTCAGCTGTAGCGGAAAGGAAGCCTTTACATGTGGTAGTACCGCGCGGCTTCAAAGTGATATTGCATTTTATGATTTCAAAAAAAAAAAAATAACCAAGAAGTTAATTGTGAGGTGTAACTGGATGTTTTTGGATACGAATTTATTGATGGACATATACCGCCAGTTTGACAGTGGAAATAATTAATTTCTCTGCCAAATATTGCTCACAAATTAAGCGAAGCTGGTAGTAGGCTATCACAAATATTTTGGCAATATGGCCAGCCAGCAACCGCATCATGATTCACACCACTATCGATAGTATTGTCACGTGGTTGTGACGGTGAAGAATGCTGCAGCAAGACTGAGAAATACGGAGCTCTTTATTTGGGCGAACTTTTGTTCAGAAAATCAAAACTCAAAATACAAGCGATACATGCTGCGCACTGATAGCGGCGGGAGCAGTCGTCAGCCGTTGAGTAATCTGATCATCGGTGGAACGCGTCATCATTTATACATCAAACCTTCCAGCGTTATCGCTGCTGCTCGCGTAAGCTCTCGAATAAACTTGACTATTCGCGTTCGACGCGTAATCTTAACAGAATGATCTCAAACAGTCGTGAAGCTTCTCACACATTACGGCGCGGTCTGTGTCAAACGTTGCTAACAGTCTTTGTGGGCGAAACCCGAATACGTCAAAACAAAGCAATAAACACCCGTGGCAGTAATATAGTATTATCGCTATAGTAATATTAACGATGGTACTACCGATTGCACTATCGATAGTTTGTCGATAGTAGCACTATCGATAGTTTGTTTACACTATCGATAGTTTCAAAAGAACTATCGATACTATCGATAGTGAATTTACCGATAGTTCTGCATCACTACCGCATACGCCTGATGTGCGGATGCGGCGTACGATATGGCTTCGATCGTTAAATGCAAATGCAATGCAAATTTTCATGTCTAAATAAATAAATTAGTTGCGAATGGGACTGAAACGGGAGAGGGTTGTATTCGTTCTGGCCGCTCGCGGAACCCTAAGATGTATGTCCTTCACGGAACCCTGGGTCAGTTTGAGACCCATGCCCTAGCACATTGTTGTCGTCTCGCGAACTTATCATTATATCATAAATTCTGTAACAGTTTACTTCGCCATAGACCTAACAATTAATCGACCTCCTTCGTGCATTTCACTGTGCACAGGCCGTCAACTTAACCTCGCTCGCCTGAGTGTGCATACTGTCGCTTGCTCATCATCATTTTTCCATCGCACAGCCAAAGGCTGGAACGGCGGAACGGCCTCGATCCCCAACCACATCGTTCCCATCACCACCTCACCTGCATATATATATACTTTGCATCTTGAAATCTTTCTACCCAGCTTTAGAATCTCTGGCATGCATTTAACTTTCTGGCAATGCATATCCAGTTTATTTTATTTTATAACCCATGCATATGTACCAGAGCAGTGTTGCGGAATGGGTGCATCCATTCCATTTCCATTCCGGGGAATCAGAACTTGCCGCAATTCCATTCCTTTCAATTCCTCGGAATGAAGAAAC
The DNA here is from genome assembly GCF_013339695.2 of Rhipicephalus sanguineus. Taxonomy (NCBI): domain Eukaryota; kingdom Metazoa; phylum Arthropoda; class Arachnida; order Ixodida; family Ixodidae; genus Rhipicephalus; species Rhipicephalus sanguineus. Next base: position 14,789,175 of record NC_051181.1, read on the forward strand.
TGAGCCCATTCCCACTCCGGGAATGGCCAGGCAGTTCAATTCCATTCCTGTAATTCCTCAACGTAGGAAAGGCATCTTGATAGTTTTATCGAGTTAAGAATGAACGCCCCATAACGCTGATGTCATCTGATGCATTAAGTACTGCAAAAGTACGCAAAACACGTTACCAACGTCGAGGAATGGTGACATATCTCGTGCAGCACAACCACCCTACTAATTCCGATAGGGGCAGTATTTGCATGGTCAGCATGTTTGAACAAATGGTGATGTTTTAATATTGTTTAAGGTTAAGTGTGTTAGTGCTTAAATGACGCCATAGCATACTTTTATACTGACAAAAGTAGTATTCAAGAAGACTAAGCAGTTTCCACGCGTCTGGAGCAGTCGTGAATATGGAGAAATTAATGGAGAACAAAACCCTCTAGATCTGCTGGTACTAGTTGGAACAGTGCACCGCTCGGGCACCTTGTGCCTTTGCATCGAATACGGAACACTGCGCCACACTGCTCGTCAGCACTGACGCTTGTCAAGCGCGCCTCGCAATCATGGATGGGGTGAGGAGAACTTTCTGTGTACGCCTGTGCGCAGGTATGCAATGTCTTCCGTGTCACAAAGGTTATTTATGCGTGTCAGGTACTGAACTGCTCGTGAGATAAAGATCAGGCTGTGCAGAGAGTATCGCCACTTTCGTGTTGGGGTATCAATGGGAATTAACGCGCAGGGATAATTTGTTTCTCCCTTCGGTATCTGCTGGGATAATACATTTGTTTGCACACTAACTTCTGCCTCGGTTTGTAGTAGGCGCATTGCCTATTAATGTACCGTGCTTGTAATCAACCAAGTCATTTTAAAAATACTGCTTTATTGTTAAATGAAGGCTCTGACTTACTAATGTTTGAAGTTTGAAAAACAGCACGTAGATGAAAACGTGCTCTATTTTCGGAAAAAGACGCCATTCCATTCCCATTCCATGCAAAAGGTGCTTACTTCGATTCCCATTCCTCCAAGCGTTGTCCCCATTCCCCTCACATTCCATTCCGGGGTCGCGAAAATGTGGAATGATTCCGGAGTCATTCCAATTCTGGAGTGGCAACTCCGCAACACTGTACCAGAGAGCTTCTGCTTATACTAGACTCTTAAATGAGATACCCTACGGTTTGTGTGGAGCACTTGTTCGGAATGTGCGTGGTGGCACACACTGCAGGTGTACTACTCAATACGGCTTTTTTTAGGAGGGAATCGAACAGCGCTGTAGATGAAATAGAGAGAAGGCAACGGAACATGTATTGTGTGCATCATTTTCTCCCAAGCTTGTCTTTATGGTGCTGTTCAATTTCTTCCTCATAAAGAAATGCATGGCTTAATCCAGCCCATGCAGATGCAGCCTACTAATTAAGACACCTGCTAAACGTGACCCAGCAAGCACAGCCCTAACTTGACGCAGGATATTTTGGCACTATTGTGTATCAGAAGATTGCTTAGCATAGACACATGCTAAAAAAAAATGAGCGGAGAATTTAGTCATAACAAAAGGAAATCATTATATTCAGGAGGGCGTAGATGCAATATTCTTTCTCACCTTGGTCTCTGGTATTTATCTGTTTCTCTGTTGACACAATCACATAACTCTGTTTAGCATAGAAAAGAACACTGTGAGCAATTTGTCACCTAATCTCTACTCCCTACTGGGCTTGTTTGAATGAATGTTTACCATAAAGAAGAGTGTTTTTCTTTGCTGTGTTTCACACAACATGGCTAGAGAAGTACAGGGACTATGCATGTGCCCCTGGCATCAACAAAGCCTGTTGTGTCCTGTTGTGTGTGTTCCTATTTTTGTCGTCGTTTTTTTCGCGCTGCTTCTAGTTTTCGCATCATGAACCGACTCGCCCAAACCTACAAGTTGTTGCTACCAACAAAGCCAGGGCCGTAAGTAAGGGGGGGGGGGGAGGGATCGATGGGGTTCTGACAGCCCCCGAAATTTTTAAGTGCGAATGCACTTTATAAGCGACCCTGAATCCGCCGTCCCATAGCAACGGCGCGAGGAGCGGAGAGGAGCGTCTGTAGCAACGGCGCAGCGACGTCACGCCCCACGTGACTGCGCGCGCTCCGCCCTCCGCTCCGTGGCTGCGCGCGCCCCCCGCATTGCCTGTGGTGATGAAGGTCGGCGGCGAGACGCCGAACGAAAGCATGCGAAGCGAGCCGAGCACCCCGAAGCCGATCTGGCGCGGGGACGCGCGATGCGTGAGCGAGCGCGGGCCCTCAAATTCGATCGGCCGGACGCGAACTTCAAGCGAGACTTCCTGGACCGCAGCTTCGGATATAGCTGCGCGGTGTGCGATCTACTGTGGTTCGACAACAACCCCATCTCGGGCGTGCGCAACGCCGCCAACAAGTTGAACGCGTTGCGGGTTCTTTGGAACGAGTTCGGAAGACAGATCATCATCATCAGTAAAAGTGCTTTGCACTTAAAAACGGCCAGACCTCCGTGGGTCGGCTGGCGCGTGCTCTGTCGCTGCCGTCTCCTTCGCTCGGCTCTGCAGTTTAGTCGCGCGCCCCCTATAGCATCACCCCGTGCTTCGCACTTCCTCATACTCCCCTTCGGGGAAATGCGGGTTTTTTTTCTTTCAGTAACTTTTCGGGTGATAGTCAAATATTTGCATGCCTTCACAGCGACCACATGTTGCCAAAGTTGGCCGTTCTACACACAAACACCCCCCAAAAAATCCCTGGGTACGGCCCTGAACAAAGCCACAGAGGAAGCAAGGATATGAATATCATTTTATTTTAAGGCACACAAGACTGTCACATCCTATTTTGAAGCTCAAGGGTATGAGATAGAGGAAACCAACTTTTTTCGTACACACTGTGAATGAAATACAAAATTTATTGTTTTTACAAGCTCGTCCAGCAAGAAGGCAAGAATGAAGGTGTGTCAGTAAATTGGCAGCATGGTAAACAAATGATAAAATAAGACATATAAGACAGGTAGCCCTGTCAGAAGCCACTTTGTGGGTGGTCTCCAGGCACACATGCTTAATTCCAGACAAGGCATCCAGCATCTAATGCTTTAAAAGTTTGGGTGTATAAAATGAAAAATAGGCAAATGAGTCCGTTAATGTTAACGAAAAGTGTGATGTGGCAAAGCAATGTGGTAATGGGTAGAGCACAACTCGTGGTCTTGATCTTGGTTTTTTTTTTTTTGCTGTAGAGGATGGGCAGGTTTGGAAACGGCTCGACCTGATTGCACAGGTAATAGTAGCAATACTTCGAGAAATATTTTCAGAAGGTGGTTCATTGAGCCCGGTGCTTTTTAAGTGCATTGGAACTCTTCATGGAGAGGACAACAATAAATTTATCTGTGAGAAGATACAGCGTCTGCCATACATTAAATGACAATGCACCTTGTGCTGCTACCTGCAGTGATGTGAAGCACAATAAAATTCAAGCGCATCTTTGACTTGCAGGTCAATGCATGTGGCTAGTGAGCCCAGAATTCAGTCGCTATAAGGACACTGACTTCATATATCAACTCCTATATTGAAAAACGAAAAGTGATAAGTGAAAATGGACAGAGCATGTAGCAATGAGGTTCTTCAGATACTCACCACGAGCCTGATGTGTGTGTTGTAAGCAGGCATGCAAGCAATGGCACCTGTGTTGTTCTAAAACTTAATGGGATATGAAGGGGGTGGGTCTTTTTTCAAATTTCTTTTGGTGTGGCAAGCTACCACTGAATAAACTGTCTTCTGCCTGTTGTCTCCTTCATATATAATGGTGGCAGTGAGGATGGTATAGTGACCAATGGCAGTTGTGTATGAGTAGAAGTTCAGTCACTATGTTGGGCACAGAGCCAAGTGCAAAAGCCAGCCAACTATGCATTGGACATATACCTCAGCTCTGTCCATCAAACAACAATCTGGAAGCCTATATTAAGTGCTTTGATGTGTTTGCTTGCATGAGCAGTTTCATTGATGAGCAAGAGCCTGGTATTTTTATCACAGCGCTCGGAAACAATGTCTCCACTATGGTGCACAATGTGCTTTACCCATGTGATGATTCTGTTTTGGTTTGGCCAGCTAAGGACGCCGAAGAGCTGAAGCGAAGGAGGAGAAAGATGATGAAGTTGTGCAGGGTCCTGTTGCAGAGTTCGATTGGGCACTTGACTTTGGACCCTGTGCGCTGGGCAGCCGCTTCATGCGGGTGCTACTGAGCCCACAACTACAATGCAATGTCTAAGTACAAGCCACAAAGTATGGCTGTTTCTTGCGCGAGGAAATAACGAGGGAAGGGGTCCAGGGGAGCGCAAACTTTCGACTGTTTATTCAAGAGACAGTGCAACCAAATATATAGGCACAGACATGCGCAGGAAACTACGCACACAGCATGCGCATACCACCCTAATCACAACCTGTGATCTATGAACTTGCGCTCTGCCTGCGAAAGAGATAATGAAGTGTCACTGATACACATGGAACCTCGTGCTTTGATATGATATGCCTCCAACAACTCTCGAGCCGTGGTGTCCCCGCTTCTACCCAGAATCTGAATCTTATTCAAGCACGGCTCACACTTATGTGAACTGCAGTGGGTCGGCAAATGTGCCCCATCTTTACCTTTTAGTGAAAGTTCGTGTTCCCGCGCACGCTCATTCACGCACCTTCCCGTCTGGCCGACATACGTCTTGCCACAAGATAGCGGAAATTCATACACAACACCGGTGGCACATTTTCTGTATGACTTGGCGTGCTTCTTGCCGCAACCACCTTTCTTGCTCCCATCAGATAGGATACGTGGGCATAGCTGAGACAGCTTCCGCGGCGCAGAAAAAACAATTGGCACGCCATGTCTGTTAGCAACCTTCTTTAGGTTGTGTGCCACCCGGTGCATATACGGTACGACCTCAGGTATCACCGTTCTCCGCTCTTGCTCTACCCCAGAACCGTGGTGTTCACTCTTGAACTTCTGGAGGAGCGACTCGGCGACGGCGATGAGGACCGTGCGAGGGAAACCAGCCAAGGCCAGTCAATCCAATTGGTTTTGAAAACCCTTCTGCATCACGTGTGAGCACGACCTTGCAAGTGCAGACTCTAGGCAATGTTTAGCTATAGCCCTTTTCACAGTTTTCGAATGCGCCGACTCATATGGCAGCAATTCTTTTGTAGACCTAGGCGAATAAAGCCAACAGGCGTGACACCTCTGCAGAGTAATGCTCAAGTCTAAAAACTGCAAGGAGCCGCGAACCGGCAACTCGTGTGTGAACACCAATCCCTTCCCGAGTCGGCAAAAGGCCGCTAACACATTGTTAACAATGGGATGATATGCAGCGGCTGTTAGTTGCTTTAAAATAATCAGAAAATCGTGACACTGTTTCCCATCCTCTGCTTCTTGGAAAAGTACGAGCGCTAAATATAGACAAAAAAATTCTTAATTGGATTGAAAATTACTTGTTTCAACGCCGCCAATGTGTTGTTTTAAATGGCAATTAAATCGGGTTTTCTTGAAGTCGCATCCGGCGTCCCCCAGGGGTCTGTGCTGGGGCCTCTATTATTTATCATTTTTATTAATGACATTAATGTGGGCATAGGCTCCAATATTCGGCTATTTGCAGATGATTGCGTTATTTACAGAAAAATTCGAAATGAACATGATGTCAGTGAATTACAGGCTGACCTTGAACGTATTTATCAATGTTGTCTTAAGTGGCAAATGAATTTAAACACTAACAAGTGCGTCCATATGTGTTTTTCAAAGAAAAATTAATTAATGCTAACTATTATTTAAAGGGAAACATTTTAGATAGAAAATGTAGGTACAAATATTTGGGTGTATTATTGTCGCACGATTGTTCCTGGAATGCACATGTGGATTATGTGGTTGCTAAGGCTGCGGTGGCTTTGAACTATATCCAAAGGAACTTGAGATGTGCAGATTATCAGCTTAGGAACACGGCTTACCTCACCTGTATTCGACCAATTTTAGAATATGCTTGTACTCTTTGGGACCCGTCACAAGTAGGCTTGATTAATAAATTAGAAAAATTCAAAACAGAGCAGCCAGGTTTGTCCCGAGTCGGTATGGAAGAAATCACAGTTGCACCGAAATGAAAAAAGAATTAAACTGGGAGTCACTTTCACTACGACGTAAAAAAACTACGTTTGAAGTTGTTATATCAGATATTTCATAATAAAACAGGAATTGAGAGAGACACTTACCTAAAACAGCCAGAGTACATATCTGAACGTATACACAAAATAAGGCCATACCGGGCCAGGACGAACCTGTACGCGAATTCATTTTTTGTGAAAACCATTAACGAGTGGAATGGTTTGATGTCTGAGCAAGTGTGCAGTAAAAATGAAGATGTGTTTTTTTCATGTTTGTAACCCCCCTGCTGTAACGCCTCCGGGCAAAGCGGGGTTATGTATGAATAAAGAATAAAGAATAAAACGTACCTAAAAACTTTTAAAACCTCGCCCCCATTAAAATGCTGGTGCAAGGCACAGTCAATAGAACATAAAAACAAATTGCACAACACAGGAGCGACACAAGAGCCTATGCAAATGCCTTGTCTTTGGACATAAAAATCTCCATTAAAACTGATGAAGGTGACCTTGACATAAAACTCGAGAAGGGACATAAAAGCTTCTACAGTCATTCCCGCGGCATTCCGGAAGGCAACAACACCACTCGTCTATGCAACGTCTTACACATGAAAACAATTCGCCGTGAGGGATAGAATAAAACAGGTCCTCAACATCAACCGAGAACATGTACCCAATCGAAGGGTTCGTTTGAAGAAAGTGAGTAACACACGAGGAATTTTCAGTTCTAAACGGGTCATTCACTGCAACCGAGTTTAGCTGCCTCATTAAAAACTTACTGATCACATTCTGCCAGGTACCTCGTTCACTCACAATCGTCCTAAAAGGAACGCCCAGCTTATGCGTCTTGGCCGTAAAGAACACAGAAAGGGCGTTGTTCTTGCTAGTTCCAATAAACCGTGCAATTTTTTCAAGTCCCAAGTCCTTGCACAGAGCCACCGCCTTGCTTTTCACTCTTGTATCGCTGGCTTTTATCTTGACGAAGTTCTTGTTGACTGTCTGTCCTGCCTTGAATTTGTGCGAATCCGCATCCATTGCCACGAAGCCACCACTTTTATCCGCTTGAAGCAGGCACAAATTGCTGCCCTTGAAAAATGTCACAACAGTGGCCGTAGGATCCTTGTGACGTAAAACGGAAGATTTTGCCCCGGTTCTGGCTAGAGCTTCCACGCCCTCTTGTATGCAACGGTCCCTAACTTCCACGTCGGCTTTTCCGGCAACTCGTCGGTTCATTGCCAGTAATTCGTGAGCCGGCAACGAAGGTTCCTGACTAAACTTTGGATCTTTGTTGAGTACACAGCGTACGTTTTCTGGAATGCTAATATTCCCCAGCACAACGAGGCCTTCTCGGGCCGGTCGAGCAGGCTTCTTCGGGAAGAAACGGCGGGCATCCCTTAGCACTTGGTTCCACTTTGCCTCAGTGATGTGCGCTGCTGAACGCTTAGCATCGCGAAACTTCCTCAGCGCCAGCCAATCCGGGTCCAAACTGAAGCACAGCGCTCGAAGCAGGTCAAAAAAGAAGCGCACCTGCCGCCACAGTTCCGATTTTAAAATTTTACATACACGTTTAACATGACCAAAAGAAGGTGCGATTTCCCCGAATAGGGCACTCACTTCTTCCGGAATATGGCCTTTCCGCAGACAGAAGGCGATGAGCCTTGCTCGACAGGTTGAGTCAACGATCAGGTTTACAAGGGAGTGTACACTCAAAGCAGAGTTGTCTAAGTTCTGTGAAAAGGGCTATAGCTAAACATTGCCTAGAGTCTGCACTTGCAAGGTCGTGCTCACACGTGATGCAGAAGGGTTTTCAAAACCAATTGGATCGACTGGCCTTGGCTGGATTCCCTCGCACGCTCCTCATCGCCGTCGCCGAGTCGCTCCTCCAGAAGAGTGAAATCCACGGTTCTGGGGTAGAGCAAGAGCGGAGAACGGTGAGACCTGAGGTCGTACCGTATATGCACCGGGTGGCACACAACCTAAAGAAGGTTGCTAACAGACATGGCGTGCCACTTGTTTTTTCTGCGCCGCGGAAGCTGTCTCAGCTATGCCCACGTATCCTATCTGATGGGAGCAAGAAAGGTGGTTGCGGCAAGAAGCACGCCAAGTCATACACAAAATGTGCCACCGGTGTTGTGTATGAATTTCCGCTATCTTGTGGCAAGACGTATGTCGGCCAGACGGGAAGGTGCGTGAATGAGCGTGCGCGGGAACACGAGCTTTCACTAAAAGGTAAAGATGGGGCACATTTGCCGACCCACTGCAGTTCACATAAGTGTGAGCCGTGCTTGAATAAGATTCAGATTCTGGGTAGAAGCGGGGACACCACGGCTCGAGAGTTGTTGGAGGCATATCATATCAAAGCACGAGGTTCCATGTGTATCAGTGACACTTCATTGTCTCTTTCGCAGGCAGAGCGCAAGTTCATAGATCACAGGTTGTGATTAGGGTGGTATGCGCACGCTGTGTGCGTAGTTTCCTGCGCATGTCTGTGCCTATATATTTGGTTGCACTGTCTCTTGAATAAACAGGTGAAAGTTTGCGCTCCCCTGGACCCCTTCCCTCGTTATTTCCTCGCGCAAGAAACAGCCATACTTTGTGGCTTGTACTTAGACATGAACCGACTAGCCCAGCAACGTGTACTTCTAGACTACATTTCTTCTACAGTGGGCCCGTTCCAGAACTTAGACAACTCTGCTTTGAGTGTACACTCCCTTGTAAACCGGTCCGTTGACTCAACCTCTCGAGCAAGGCTCATCGCCTTCTGTCTGCGGAAAGGCCATATTCCGGAAGAAGTGAGTGCCCTATTCGGGGAAATCACACCTTCTTTTGGTCATGTTAAACGTGTATGTAAAATTTTAAAATCGGAACTGTGGCGGCAGGTGCGCTTATTTTTTGACCTGCTTCGAGCGCTGTGCTTCAGTTTGGACCCGGATTGGCTGGCGCTGAGGAAGTTTCGCGATGCTAAGCGTTCAGCAGCCCACATCACTGAGGCAAAGTGGAACCAAGTGCTAAGGGATGCCCGCCGTTTCTTCCCGAAGAAGCCTGCTCGACCGGCCCGAGAAGGCCTCGTTGTGCTGGGGAATATTAGCATTCCAGAAAACGTACGCTGTGTACTCAACAAAAGTCCAAAGTTTAGTCAGGAACGTTCGTTGCCGGCTCACGAATTACTGGCAATGAACCGACGAGTTGCCGGAAAAGCCGACGTGGAAGTTAGGGACCGTTGCATACAAGAGGGCGTGGAAGCTCTAGCCAGAACCGGGGCAAAATCTTCCGTTTTACGTCACAAGGATCCTACGGCCGCTGTTGTGACATTCTTCAAGGGCAACAATTTGTGCCTGCTTCAAGCGGATAAACGTGGTGGCTTCGTGGCAATGGATGCGGATTCGTACAAATTCAAGGCAGGACAGACAGTCAACAAGAACTTCGTCAAGATAAAGGCCAGCGATACAAGAGTGAAAAGCAAGGCGGTGGCTCTGTGCAAGGACTTGGGACTTGAAAAAATTGCACGGTTTATTGGAACTAGCAAGAACAACGCCCTTTCTGTGTTCTTCACGGCCAAGACGCATAAGCTGGATGTTCCTTTTAGGACGATTGTGAGTGAACGAGGTACCTGGCAGAATGTGATCAGTAAGTTTTTAATGAGGCAGCTCAACTCGGTTGCAGTGAATGACCCGTTTAGAACTGAAAATTCCTCGTGTGTTACTCACTTTCTTCAAACGAACCCTTCGATTGGGTACATGTTCTCGGTTGATGTTGAGGACCTGTTTTATTCTATCCCTCACGGCGAATTGTTTTCATGTGTAAGACGTTGCATAGACGAGAGTGGTGTTGTTGCCTTCCGGAATGCCGCGGGAATGACTGTAGAAGCTTTTATGTCCCTTCTCGAGTTTTATGTCAAGGTCACCTTCATCAGTTTTAATGGACATTTTTATGTCCAAAGACAAGGCATTTGCATAGGCTCTTGCGTCGCTCCTGTGTTGTGCGATTTGTTTTTTATGTTCTATTGACCGTGCCTTGCAGCACCATCTTAATGGGGGGGGGGGGGGGGTTAAAAGTTTTTAGGTACGTTGACGATTTTCTGATTATTTTAACGCAACTAACAGCCGCTGCATATCATCCCATTGTTAACAATGTGTTAGCGGCCTTTTGCCGACTAGGGAAGGGATTTGTGTTCACACACGAATTGCCGGTTCGCGGCTCCTTGCAGTTTTTAGACTTGAGCATTACTCTGCAGAGGTGTCACGCCTGTTGGCTTTATTCGCCTAGGTCTACAAAAGAATTGCTGCCATATGAGTCGGCGCATTCAAAAACTGTGAAAAGGGCTATAGCTAAACATTGCCTAGAGTCTGCACTTGCAAGGTCGTGCTCACACGTGATGCAGAAGGGTTTTCGAAACCAATTGGATCGTTTCAAAATGGGGTATAGCGCTAACACACACGGACGAGGAAGAGACAACAGGACAAGCGCTTGGACAAGCGCGTGTAGCGCTTGTCCTGTTGTCTCTTCCTCGTCCGTGTGTGTGAGCGCTATGCCCCATTCTGAAGCATATAACCAACTAGCCCAAAAAGCCACGTTGACAATTGGATCGACTGGCCTTGGCTGGTTTCGCTCGCACGCTCCTCATCGCCGTCGCCGAGTCGCTCCTCCAGAAGTTCAAGAGTGAACACCACGGTTCTGGGGTAGAGCAAGAGCGGAGAACGGCGAGACCTGAGGTCGTACCGTATATGCACCGGGTGGCGTACTACCTAAACAACCTAAAGAAAGTTGCTAACAGACATGGCGTGCCAATTGTTTTTTCTGCGCCGCGGAAGCTGTCTCAGCTATGCCCACGTATCCTATCTGATGGGAGCAAGAAAGGTGGTTGCGACAAGAAGCACGCCAAGTCATAAACAAAATGTGCCACCGGTGTTGTGTATGAATTTCCGCTATCCTGTGGCAAGACGTATGTCGGCCAGACGGGAAGGTGCGTGAATGAGCGTGCGCGGGAACACGAGCTTTCACTAAAAGGTAAAGATGGGGCACATTTGCCGACCCACTGCAGTTCACATAAGTGTGAGCCCTGCTTGAATAAGATTTAGATTCTGGGTAGAAGCGGGGACACCACGGCTCGAGAGTTGTTGGAGGCATATCATATCAAAGCACGAGGTTCCATGTGTATCAGTGACACTTCATTGTCTCTTTCGCAGGCAGAGCGCAAGTTCATAGATCACAGGTTGTGATTAGGGTGGTATGCGCACGCTGTGTGCGTAGTTTCCTGCGCATGTCTGTGCCTATATATTTGGTTGCACTGCCTCTTGAATAAACAGTCGAAAGTTTGCGCTCCCCTGGACCCCTTCCCTCGTTATTTCCTCGCGCAAGAAACAGCCGTACTTTGTGGCTTGTACTTAGACATGCACCGACTAGCCCAGCAACGTGTACTTCTAGACTACAATGCAATGGTCCCACTCTGCTAGGGACACCCTCCCACACAGCTACCCGCATGCCACACGTGTGGCAACAAGTGCACAGTCAATTATACGCTTGCCTTTTGGTCAATTTGCCACACGTGTGGCAACAAGTGCACAGTCAATTATACCCTTGCCTTTTGGTCAATTTAGACTGTGTATTCGCATGGATACACGAAGATAGATGGAAACAACAAAGGGCAAGTTCGGTTTCACTCGCTAGCTTCATGGGTACGCTGAACTATGCTAACTGTACTGTGAGAGCAGACTTTTGGGAAAGTGAGACACAAGGGGTCATTTTTGTATGTTCTGTACCTGACATTATCACACTAGCCATACTGGTGTGTGAAGTCACCAGAATCGATACTGTAGCTCACCATTGTCTGAACGTGCACTACGTGAAAATGGACTTTAATGTCAAAATATAAGATTGCCACATGTGCTTGTTTTATTATTTCCGTGTGACTGGGCTTCACCCACGAAAATGGTTACACGTCTTACCACTTGGTGCAGGCCACGCCAGAACGCGTGGGCACCTTCACAGGTATATTAGACAGTTCCAAGATGACATCATGCAAAAAAGACAGAAGCCGAGTTTTGCATGGGTAGTGCTTACAAAAGACTCATTGGAATTTGCTTAAAAATGAGTTGGTTTCAAGAAACGCTCCGAGATTGTGCCCGATCAACAACTGTGCTTGCCGCTATCATTTTACTGTGAGTGTACTTATTTTTCTCCACACAAGCTTAAAGAGTTTCATTTTTACCAGATTGAGTTTCGTTCACTTCACTGTCACACCCACGCAATAATACATTATGAGCATTGACCGAGCTTTACACGTGCTTACAGCCGTGTCTGTATACAGGAGATAACAAAGTCCAGTGCAAGGCACTGACGAGGTCAATAATTACGCGATGCATGTGACAACTGCTTGGCCAAAACAGCATCACCGCTGGGCCAAGGATCAGTTTTGTAGCATGGAGGACCAATCAACATGCTCAGTGCTACGTCAGGATCCCGGTGGGAAATATTATGCCACTTCGACCGAAAAGAACTGGTCAGACAACGGAGGTGCGGGAATTATTTTCTGAAATAGAGCACATGCGCAGCTCTGTGATGGTTGTTAAATGTGATTGCCACAGCCTTCTGTATGAATGAGCAAGCAAGTTTAGGAGGTGTACAAAAAGAAGACTGGGCCTGTTTACCAGCGCAGCTCTATTAAGCAAGTCGCGTCAAGTCCTCAGTTCCCACATTAAAACAGACTTCGCATGAAAAGCGTGACAGTGGTGAACATATTCACAAGAGCTGCCATGCTACAAAAGACAGACTTGAACAAGAGTACCCTAGCTGTCCGGTGTATTCTTGAAGGAAATGCAGCAATTATGAAAATCTTTTGAAAGGTGACAGACAAGCCTGCCGAAGTAAAAAAAAAACAAGCAGTGCAACTGATCAAGAGCCTTAATCCAGGAAAGCTGGTCAATGGGGTAAAGAAAGAGGCAGGCCACTCTCTAGAGGTCTTATTTTCCACTTAGACCCACAAGCCTAACATCCCTTTCCAAACCATCGTTTCTGAAACACTTGGCTTCAGGCGATGTCTTGGTACTTGCAGAAGAACTTGAAATCCCTTGTTGTTGCCGACTACTTCCTTGTGTCCAGTTCCAACATGGTCGTGGAATACCTTAGGCACAATTATTCGGGAAGGTTAAGGGCGTTTAGCCTCGACATTGATTGTCTATAGCACTCTTTACCACAAGTCCCTCTGTTGCAGAATGCAAAGGACTGTATAAGCAATCAGGATGCCAAAGATGCATTCACTACTCGCTCAGGTGTGTCTGATGGTGGTCTCCTCGAGGTGCTACCTGGACTGATGTTCATCATATGGAAAGGGAAAGTTTTTGCACAGCAATCTGGTGTGTGCATTGGTTCTTGCCTGGCACCCATTCTAAGCAGTGAGTATGACTGCCCCTAGCAAAAATTCCCGAAAAAAACCAATAGCCTATTGGGTTATTGACACCTATTGGTCTATTGGTTCTATAGGTCTATTGGAACTGCATTTGGCTATTGGTCTATTGGTTCTACATCAGCCTACTGGACCTATATTGGTGTATTGGTTCTCTATTAGCCAACTGGAATTATATTGGCCTATTGGTTCTGTATTTGCCTGCTGGCATTGTATTAGTTTTGTATTTGCCCACTTCTCAGCCCCATTAGAATTAGTCTTGCGCAAGTGTTTTATGGGTGTCTTGTCGTCATGCAGAAGGCTCACACTGTGGCAGCGCCCCTGCAATGATAATCACAGTGGATGAATGAGGCATATGTTCAAATATATTCTCATAATCAAAACTACAAGTGCTTCTTCTGGCCCTTGATGATCTTGGCGATCTTGCGGGCGACTATTTTGCCAAGGCAACTATGTCTTGTGTCAATTTCTTCTGGACTGCCTCATCCGCACTCGAGGAAGTGCCTGAAAGATTCTGTAAATAAACAGAGCCATGAAATCAGAAAACAGTAACACATGTTTAATTAAAGTTTACCTTCAAAGCAATGTATAGAAAGTAGGCGGCACAGTGAGAATTTATCTAGACCTTAATTCACTGCACATGTTCACAATGTTGCAGGAGCTGAACTATAGCAAAAAACTGAGTGAAATATTACACACCCAACTGTGGCTTATTGCGTGGAAGAAAACAGTATATCGGCAAAATTTTGCGGCAAAAAGGAAGGAAAAGAAAGGGGCAAAATTTTTTAAAAAATTAAGCAGCACCTTATCCCGTTTACACGCTTGCGTCCTGTGTTTTTTGAGCTGTACCCAAGAATGAACTGCAAACTCGTCCTTAAATTACAGCAAACTCAATAATCACTTACTATCTGTGACGTGCTCTTTTTCACGATGGTGGTGCGACTATCATACCTAGAGCATGCCACTAAATCTCAACTTAAAGATGGCATGAAATAAATTAAGCTAGGGTAGATTCACGATGAGGCAACGGTAATATGTAAGACAGTAGTAAAGGCAACCTAGATTCCATATCGTTGCAAGCCCAACACAGCAGTCAGGCTGCAATGAGTTGGATATAACACACGTGCTGCATGTTACGTGCTTATGCAATTAAGCCAACAACATTAATAAACCCACTCCTGCGATAGCCCTAATTGGGCTGCAGTATGTAAAAATAAAAAAAAAATATGAAATAAAAAATCGCACCAGTGCAGTACATATGCTATGCACATTTTGTATAATGAATTATCATGTGGCCTTCTGTGGTTCTTGTGACATTATGTCGAACAAGTATGATAAGCCGATTGGCGCGCACTACAACACACAAACCGCATCGACTAGAGCGTTTTACTATGAGGCGATAAACGCGTTTTCGGCTTAACACGCACGTTGTAAATACTTACAAAGGGCTTGCGAGACTCCAACTACACTCACGAGCAGGGCGCCTGTCCTTTACCTCTAATCTATGCTACGTTTTTTTGTGCATACTGACAAACACAAAAACAAACTACAATAATATGTGCGCTCAATCATTCAACTTCTGAGAGCGTATGGACTTGCAATCGAGGCGTCGCTGGTCTCGCTGTCATCAAATACCGGAGACAAAGGACGAGGGACTTGTTTTCCCGACCTTTCAGCTTCGTCCCAAGTTTGAATACAAAAAAAAAGGTGATATCAAAAAAATTCGGCAGATCCCACGTGCCGTTGGAATCGATGTTATGCGAAGCATGCGCGGGATGGTGACTATGGTGCCATTTTTGACATTGAGCGAAACGCTACAGAATGACGCTAGAGAAATGTGGAAGTGGTATACGCACACTCATGTGTTGAAGAGTCGTATATATATTATATAACCATGCAGTTGTGTACAGTTGCATAAGCATGCCAACAGCAACATGGGTGTTACCAACACCAGACGCGGTAAGCTGATATGTAGTGATATTCTGAAATACTGGATAGCGCGAATCCGAACAGGACAAAGAAGGAACACAGATGCACAGGACAGGCGTTACTCACAACTAAGCTTCATTCAGGAAAGTCTCCCTAGATATATAAACAGCCGAGTGGCGCGCCCAGGCGCACTGCACGTACGTTACAGTAAGAGTTGCAGTTGTTACAGTTGCGTTACAGCTGTTACGCTTATACTTGTCCGTTATTACGGAGAACGCAGGCACGTTTCTCGAACCCGTGTGTATGTGTAGACGGGGTCTTGACAGTTGTTGAACAAGGTGATCATCACCGTGACCAGTGAGCACCAGCAGCTGGACCGGACTTGTTAATTGGATCCATTAGTGATCGCGGCTGCCAAGGGTCATGTGTCGTGAAGTGCGAAGTACAGCTGGTGGAAATCCTGGATGACTCTTAAGATGAAATGATCTATGATTCCTCCTGTCCTGGACGTGGCAGCGAGGTCTTTTGATATCCTGTCCACATCCAAGCCGTATTTCACGCAGTATAAGGACCATGCGTTGTTGGGTCTTGATAAATCAATGTTCAAGTCACCAGTAATGATGAGAGGCCTGGTTCTCTCGGCAGATTTATTGTAGGAAGCAGTGACCCCGGTTTCTGCGAAATCCACGTGGTCCACGTTGCGGACCACGTGGCCGAGTGGATGGTAGTTGAGCGTCTTCCAGGGGTGTTCTGTCTTCAGCTTCCTCACTTTCCTTGCGTCCGCCACGGTGGTGTAGCGGTTACGGTGCTCGGCTGCTGACCCGAAGGTCGCGGGTTCGATCCCGGCCGCGGCGGTCGAATTTCGATGGAGGCAAAATGCTAGATGCCCGTGTTCTGTGCGATCTCAGTACACGTTAAAGAATACCAGATGGTCAAAATTTCCGGAGCCCTTCGCTATAGCGTCTCTCATAATCATATCGTGGTTTTGGGACATGAAACCCCAACAATTATTATTATTATCACTTTCCTTGCGTGTCAATGTGTGTGTTCGCAGTTAATGTGTTGGTTGAGACTCTATTGCCTGTGGCACATACCCGTATAACATGAACTCTGGTATGCGGGTATGTGCCACACGTGACTGACCCAGACAACACAATAACAACCTCAGGACATCCTCAGTATGCCACCTTGAGGACATTATGATGCCCTCAGAACGTCCTGTTATAGTACTAGAATGGCACTAATCCAGTCCTGTTGTCCGTACTCATAACAACCTGATGGCGTCCTCAAGACAACACTTCAGGACTTTCTTAATATTTTGTATTACTACATATGATTTATTTCTTTTCAAGGTATTTACATACATTAAAGGAAAAACACCTCTGTGAGGTCTTGTGTATGTATACTGCGTCAAGAAACGGGGAGGTGACAATGAGTGCTTGACTATGACAAAAAAAAACAAAGCTTGTTGACTGAAATTCATTTACTCAAACAGTAATTGGTCCCGACTGGTTATGAGGACGGCTTTCTCAGGCATCCGAGTCCGAGTAGTCAGAGGCAGTGTCTGAAAAAGAAAGCAATATTAAGACATTCAGCACAAATTTGCAAAGATGTTTTACTGTACCGGGCTACTCCTGCAAAAAAAAAAAAGACGTCAAATAAAGGCAGTTACGATTTTAATGAAACGATTAATACAGGCAAAAGGAACCAGATGCTGTCCCGTGTAGAACAATGCTACATTTCATGACAGTCTCATGTGATGTCACCGCAGCATGCGACGACTGCGACTCAATGGCCCACGTTTGTAAACTTCCTCGGAAGTCTGGCACAATGTCCTCGTCACCACGTGTATCGTGCACAGTGCACTCATTAGTGTTAGAGGCTCCGCTCTGACAGCCCACCAGTGCACTCGACACGGGCATCGAGTTAACTTGCCCGAGGTCGGGCCATGTGTCAGACGCAGACGTAGATTCCCCGTTATTCACGTTGGGACTCTCCGAAGCACAATTCACCGCGATTTGTTCGACTGGTGCCGATCCATTCATTGGAGCATCAGTCAGAGCGTTGAGTAACGTGAAGCACCCACGAACACGGCGATTGACCTCCCGTCGACGTCTACGATTTGCACTTTCAGACATCTCACTTTTGTTAACTATACACTACACTGTATTGTACACACAAACAACAAAGATGCGGTTTGCACTCACCTTCATTGCAAAATCCCATCTTGACAGTCTGTTGACTTGGAATGGCTTGGCTGGTTTGGCTACTTGACTATCCAGAACGGCAACGCATGGTCAATGGTTGCCAGCGGCTAGCTACAGCGGCGGATATTCCCGAATATATGGCTGCCACTTTTAAAGAACATTCTATTTTAAATGAACATTTCGCAATATCAGCTTCGATACCCAAGATGATTAATTACTTGTGTTTCAGAAAGCGAAACGCGTAATTTGAAGCTTTTCAACCAAAAGAGAAGCAACGAGGCAAATATATGCAATGACTGTGTGAAACAAACGTGCTGAGAAAATTTTCACATATGATATGCATCAGTGCTGGGCAGAGATACTCGAAAAAGTATTCCGGAATACAGATATCGAAATACATGGACTGGAAGCCTAAAATACAGATACTAAGATACACTTGCCTTTAACGTAACGGGATATTTCGCAGATACTTTCGCAATAAGACGAAAAAAGTATTCCGGAATACAGATACAGCGATACAGATACTGGAATACTTTTTTTCATTTCAAGGATGCTCATACTCTGCAAAGACATTTATAAGTGCAGCATAATGTAGTAAGTAAAGTTGCAGCGCATTGATACTTTCAGTTCATTTATTTATTTATTATCAGTTCCATTTATCAGTGCCATTAATACATTAAACAGGAAGGGGGGTACAAAGTACATAATTAGTAATACTGACATAATTACACATGTCACCTGCAATAAAAAGTACACTATTTCACAGCAAGAGTAACAAGCATTAGACACCGAAATCGACACACTTGGTGACAACAAAATGAGCAATGCTAGAAACAGCACAGTTTAAGCAAATCATTCGAATCACCAGTGAACACCAGTGAATTGAAAAAAGTGCACATTTATTTTGCACACAAGATCTGCGTTACTGAGAAGGTTGCTGTGTGAGCATGTCAAATAGGCCGTCTTCTAGACAGTGTCGGTTCGGCCTCAGCACAAGACTTCCGCCTTCATAGCCGGGCAGCCCTGCAGCGTAGCGATATCTCTTCGCGAGTCATCTAGATATGAAACACTTCCGCCCTCACGTGGGTTGTTCTGACCGTCCAGAAGCCGAAGTCGGTCCCCATCTTCGGAATCCTCAGCCGTCTGGCCCAGTCGGCGCCGGGCCAGACGGCTGAGGATTCCGTTGCTCATATAGGCCGGCCATAATTACCTACGCGCAATGGTACCCAATACGTCAAAACTGCACAGTTCAAACATTGGCTTCCTAAAATCACGTTCTTTAGGGGTAAGAGGGTGTAAGCCCTCCCAAGTCGCTCCTGCCAGCTTTCTAAACAGATGTGGAAACGGGGACAGCTGCTCCGACCCCGCAAGCACTCGTCGCCTGGGCCGAAAGGGTCACTCTTCGATAAAGCTGTCACCACCACCGACGCTACCAGCACCCATTTTCAGCAAGCCGCAACAGGCGAAGTCGGCTCCGGCGGTGGGGGAGCCTGGTACCACAAAAGACCGTTTCACGCTCGTGATCAATTAAGAACGCACCCCGACACGCAGGTGGCTGAGAGCGCGACAAAGATAGTCATCTTGTAGTCACTTCCGCCGCGACCATGGTAACTGCTTTTCGAAGTGCCGCCGCTTTGAGAACTGAGCGCACGCGAAGCATTGCAAAGCCTCTAGTCCAAGGCGGTATCCGCGCGGGAGGTCACGAAGTAATCGCTTGCCACCCGAAAAAAATTAGGCGTGCTGCACTGGCCTTGAGAGACAGTGACTTTGTCGGCAGAGGCCGACAACACTGCCTCCGCGATTCTGCTGCCTGTGGCGTCGCGTGCTTTACCACACGGACCATTCTGTGCATGAGGGGAAACCATCGCCGCCCTTCCTGTCGGCGACTGGCAGCGCGCCTTTGCTTGTCTTGGCACAGAAACAAAAAAAAACCCTCATTCCCCCCTTAGAAACACGCTTCAACTTATTTCCGACAAAAAAAAATGTAACGAGATGCTCGTGTCCTGCATAGTATCGCGATACAAACGATACATTGTAAATGTATTTCGCTACTGAGATACAAATACATTTTTCAAATGTATCTCGATACAGAAATACAGATACTCAAAAGTATCTCTGAAATACTATCGCGATACTCTTGTATCGCGATACTGCCCAGCCCTGATATGCATCTATTTAGTGTGAAAAGGACGCGAGGAATCATATGTAAGCGCTCAGTGGATGCATTGCATTTGTCATCCCCAAAATGTCCCTGGAAGAACCTTTTCAGGACAACTTGTTAGCGCGCTCTCGATATTGCTTTTGTCATTCCCAAACGGTATCTGGAAGAACCTTTTCAGGACAACTTGTTGTCTTCAGAAAGCACTCGCAAAGACGTTTCCAGGTCAAACCAGCTCGTGTCGTACTCAATACGTACGAAGGACATCGAGAAATGTGCGAGGACGATTGTACCATTTGAGGACGACCTCGGGACGTCGAGTGTTGTCTGGGGAAAGAAAGGGTTTCATGACGTACGCGACAGGTATTTTGCGTTATTCATGTCATGACCAGCGAATCGTGTTCGTCATGCACTAATCCTCTGCTGTGCCAATTTTGGTATATTACAAGTTATGGAGGCGACCAGGAGAGCGCTCAGACGTAGGCGGCTAGATAGATAGATAGATAGATAGATAGATAGATAAATAGATAGATAGATAGATAGATAGATAGATAGATAGATAGATAGATAGATAGATAGGTAGATAGATAGATAGATAGATAGATAGATAGATAGATAGGTAGGTAGGTAGGTAGGTAGGTAGGTAGGTAGGTAGGTAGGTAGGTAGGTAGGTAGGTAGGTAGGTAGGTAGGTAGGTAGGTAGGTAGGTAGGTAGGTAGGTAGGTAGGTAGGTAGGTAGGTAGGTAGGTAGGTAGGTAGGTAGGTAGGTAGGTAGGTAGGTAGGTAGGTAGGTAGGTAGGTAGGTAGGTAGGTAGGTAGGTAGGTAGGTAGGTAGGTAGGTAGGTAGGTAGGTAGAAACGGCCAAAGTGCCTGAGGTTCGCTAAGAAATGCTTCGCATTTAATAAATACTAAATAGGAGTAACTACCATGCCCACTCAACTCACCAAACAATCGGAGCACATGGGCCTTGTTGCTCGTCTTGCCATTATTCTTGGTGCCACTTTGTAGAGTCGAAATCGGTCGAAATCCAAGACATTTATGGCTCAGAACGTCTCCATCTGGTGCACGCTGAACACAGTCTTCACGTTATCGTCGCGGAAGCACACTAAAGCAAACATCGTGTAAGCAGGCTTACGTGAAGCATCGAGATCACACAAAGCGCGCGCTATGGCGACAGACACAACGTTTTGGCTTAGCTTGGCCGCAGGCTGGGCTTGTCTTCGTATCGGCCGAGCGCGGATGGCGCGCCAAACGCACGGTCGGTCGCGTTTGCAGATCCACAATTCTTTCTCCTGTATCTTTACAGCACTACTTATATTGCTTAGCATAAATAGTTATAAACTTTACATATTATCCAAAGCTTATCTTAAAGCTTAGCACATGGCTTAGCCTGCTTAACCAAGGAACGTGTAAAAAAAAATGTTCACGCATGCAGCGTCGCCACGCCGCGCACCGTCTCACTTTTTTTTTTTTTTGTCACCTGGCTGGTTCTATGCCGGTTGTGATCTCATGGCGGTTTCTTTATTATTATTCTGTGGTGTCTGTGTTGTCGATTCCTTCGCAAGTTCTTCTTTAGCGTGTTTTACTATAGTGCCCGTTTACCGCACGGCATGTACGGAGACACCGTTGTACCGCCGTGGTCGACACGCAGCCTTTTTATATAACTCTTTTAGTCGCGTGAGTTGCTAACTGCACACGGTGTCTCACGGTGTACGATTAAGCTCAATCGGGATCAGACTTATCAAAAGTGAATTGATCCCGTCTGCAGCTTGCGTATAATATAGCCAATCATGATCAAGAAATTTGATCGGGATCGGGTCTATGGGGAGCCGTCAACGCGAGAGAAGACGACGAAGTTGCGCTTCTCAAGGGTCAGTTCTCTCGCCCATTTTATTCAACATATTACTAAGTTCGATTCCGTCGCGTAACGACGTGCAAGTGTATGTATACGCGGATGATATTGCATTCTTTGCATCCTCCAGTGATATACATTCGCTGTACAACATTCTACAGTCATATTTGAATGAGATCGAAATATGGCTTAATGACCTGAATTTGTCTCTGAACGTTAACAAAAGTGCTCTTCTTGCTTTTCCATTGACTTTCCCCGTGCATATCGCACTTATGTACGGCCAGGCCTTTATTCCGCAGGTCGATTCATTAAAATATTTGGGCATAATATACACGCCTAATCTTAATTGGAGCTCGCACATTGAGTACATTGCAGCTAAAGGTTTACGTGCAATTGGATTATTAAGACGAATCAGCAGCACTCGTTTTGGAATGCGTAGAAAAACATTGTTAATGATATATTGCATGTATGTACGTCCAATATTAGAGTTTGGATGCATTTTGTTCTGTGGGGGACCTGCTTATAAATTACGCCCTCTTCTAACTATAGAACGTGAGGCGTTACGTTTATGTCTCGGACTTCCAAAATTTGTAGCTAATAATATACTTTACCATGAAACAAACCTGCCATGTCTTCAAACTAGGTTTAGAATTTTAACAGTTCAAACATTTCTAAACATATATGCCTCCCAACACAGACGCTCCCAATATGTATTTCTTAGAGAGCCGTCCACATTTTTTGAAAGTGAATGGTCCCGACTACATCGCCCTCAAATAATTTTCGTGCAAAAGCTCCTGGAGCCATTACAAGTGACATTTAGTGAGATAATCTACCCAAACGCACTCAAACACACTGCAGTAATAGAATATGACGACATATTTCCAAAAAATGCTAAGTTATTGCCCATTAGATATTTAAATGGGTTGTTGGAAGACCACCTTAAAAACGTACGGATAAATTCAGTAATAGCCACAGATGCTTCTGTTACTGATGAGAAGGCAGGGGTGGGAATTTATTCAGCAGCACTAAATTGGTCATTTTCCCTCCGTTTGCCCGACTTCACACCAATATTCCAGGCAGAATTAATCGCAATTATTCTTGCTCTGCGGAAACTACCAGCACATATCTCTTCAGCAGTTATATTAACGGATTCCTTGTCTGTGTGTACGGCATTAACAGCGCCACAGCCATCGAGCTGCCTAACAGAATTTTACTCATATATGCCCAATCACGTACGGCACGTCCGGTTGGTTTGGGTACCAGGCCACACTGGACTGATATTAAATGAAGCGGCGGACACTCTGGCGGCAGCATCCCTTAAAGGACCGGTCATAAATGTTCTGAGGCCGTCTTCTAATAACACGATCGCACGATTCCGAAATTTTTGTCTGCAAGAGGAACGCACTAAATCTTCCGTCCTAAACAATACATATTTTCAGCACCTAAGGTTTTCGTGGAATAGCACATGGTGTAGTACAAGGCAATTGGAAGTAACGTTAACTAGACTGCGATGCAGAATACCGTCACTAAATTTTTATTTACACAGGCCTGGTTTCGTTCCTTCCCCTAACTGTAATTATTGTAATCAAGCGGAAACAATAGAGCACTACTTCACAGAATGCCGAAGATACCAAAACATAAGGCAAAGACTTCTAAAACCTCCTTTTCAAAAACTTGGCCTTGAGCTTTCCACATCAGCATTACTCTCCCTGGGGGCGTCGGCACTAGGGCAATGCAACAGGGGCATATATGATGCCATATTCATTTATATTAAAGAAACAAAGAGACTGCCATGTTAATATTATAAGTAGAAATATATCTTTTCATTCCCTTACTTAAATTTCTGTAATTGCTTATTTATTTAATTTTATTATTTAACAATTGTTTAATTAACATTTCATTAAAGAAAAAAAAAGAACCAAAATTGCCCAAACATTTTTTTTCTTTACTATAAATTATCTTTTTCGCATATTCATTTTAACTTATTTTTTCACAAAGTCTACTGCTGCACGCTTCGTGGCCGATCCCCCGTAGTGGGTTGGGCTATTCCCCCAAGGAACCAACCAACCAACCAACGCACGTTCGAGCCTAGCGCGTGAGAAGAAGACGCCCGCAAGAACGACAGCGGCTGTGGTTGTACATCGGAGAACAAGCAGCAATAAAATATGTGGGAAAGTGAACGCCTCACGTCATCCCACAAGTGGTGACCCGGACATCGAATGGCAACGCGCCTCCTGCTCGTCCCTTCACCAACGCACTGAGCGTCACGACCATCCCCGTTTCTTCGTGACTACAGTAAGGACTTCAGCAACGTACATTCCGACTGACCATGGACACCACACCCAACAGTGACGCAACGCCGAATCCCACGGTACCCGACCCTGTCGTCGCTACTCTCAAGATACCGGAGTTTTGGCAGGCGGACTCGGAACTCTGGTTTCTGAGCGTCGAGCCACTCTTCCGACGACACCGGGTCACATCGCAATCAGCGAGGTACGACTATGTCATCGGCGCTTTACCACCTGCTGTCATCGCCATCGTAAGAGACATTCTGCGCTCTCCGCCTCCTGACAACCCCTACGACACTCTTAAAGCAGAGCTCATCCGCCGGACAACCGAGTCGGAACAGCGTAGGCTGCAGCAGCTGCTCACCGCGGAGGAACTCGGTGACCGCAAACCTACGGAGCTTCTGCGTCGCATGCGACATCTCATCGGGGACAACCCTGCTGCATTGGACGCATCCATCCTACGAGAGCTCTTCCTACAGCGACTGCCGCAGCAGGTGCGGATGATTTTGAGTGTGTCCTCCACGGAAACTCTCGACTCACTGGCACAGATGGCCGACAAGATTATGGATGTCGGTGCCCCGTCCATATCTGCAATTGAGAGACGCGATTCTTCCCACTTTGCGCCGGTCCGCGATGACCGCTTAGACCGCCTCCTTCAAGCTAACGAGGAGCTCAACCGCAAAGTGGACCAGCTGGCCGCTGAACTGAGCTTGCTGAAAGCAGACCACCGACGCAATACGTCACGACAACGACGCCAAAGCCGCGATAGATCGCCAAGTCTGCCTCGCAGCGTCTGCTGGTACCACCACCGATACGGGGCACGCGCTCGTCAGTGCCATCAGCCATGCCAGTTTGCGGGAAACGCACGGGCCACGCACTGACGGCGGCCAGTGTTGCAGGCCCGACATACAGCCGACTATTCCACGTCACGGACCTCGTCACCAAAGTTCGGTACCTCATCGACACGGGTGCCGAAGTGTGTGTTGTTCCTCCTACGCTGGAGGACCGTCGGCGACGCCAGACCACGCCGCCTGTGACTGCTGTTAATGGTTCCACCATACGGACCTACGGACAGAGGTCTGTTACGCTTGACATCGGCTTGAGACGCACGTTTCGTTGGATTTTCTTAATCGCCGACGTGCGTGTACCAATTATCGGTGCGGATTTTCTTTGGCATTTTAAGCTTGTGGTGGACCTACGACATAGCCGCCTCGTGGATTCTGAGACCCACCTAACAGTTCAAGGCGTGACATCGAATTTACCACCCTTACGTCTCGTGCAAGCTCATGCCAAAGTCTCTCCGCCGTGGTCCACGCTTCTGGAAGAATTTTCCGACCTCTTCCGTGCTCCATCTCTTGAAGACCCAGTGCGCCACAATGTCACTCATCACATTGTGACAGTAGGAGCACCGGTGTTTGCACGTGCTCGTCGTATCGCACCTGACCGTTACAAGATTGCACGGCAAGAATTCGAGCACATGCTTGACCTCGGATACGTCCGCCCTTCTTCCGGTGCCTGGTCATCACCGCTACACATGGTCCCCAAACCCTCAGGTGACTGGAGACCGTGCGGTGACTATCGCGCCCTCAACAAAGTGACGGTACCGGACCGCTATCCGATACCGCACATCCAGGACTTCACGGCATTGCTGCACGGTTCCACCGTATTCAGCAAAATCGACCTAGTGAAGGCATACCACCAAATACCTGTCGAGCCTTCCGACGTACCGAAGACTGCCATAATAACACCTTTTGGCATGTTTGAATACATACGGATGCCCTTCGGTCTACGAAACGCAGCACAAACCTTTCAACGGTTCGTGGACCAGGTTCTTCGTGGTTTGACCTGCTGCTTCGCGTACATCGACGACATCCTCGTCTTCAGCACTTCAGCAGAAGATCACGAACTTCACCTGCGTCAGGTTTTCACGCGGCTCCGGAAATATGGACTTGTCGTTAACGGATCGAAGAGCGAGTTCGGAGTTTCCTCATTGGACTTCCTTGGCCATCGCGTGGATTCCCGTGGGATCTCTCCACCGACGGCGCGCGTGGAAGCTATATTGCAGTTTCCACGGCCAACAACTACGAAGAAACTGCGTGAATTCCTCGGGCTTGCCAACTATTACCGTCGGTTTATTCCACACTGAGCGGCCATCTTGCAACCGCTACACGCACTTCTCTCCGGTCAAACGAAGCCGAACGCTTCCATCTCCTGGACAGACGACGCTGAGACAGCTTTCAGTTCCATCAAGGAAGCTCTGGCTAACGCAACGCTCCTCGCGCATCCAAAGAGCGACGCCATCACGTCACTCACCGTGGACGCCTCCGACGTCGCCATCGGAGCAGTCCTGCAGCAGTTGGTCGACGGAGTTTGGCAGCCGGTCGCTTTCTTCTCTAGGAAACTCTCACAGACCGAGTCCCGTTACAGCACGTTCGGTCGCGAACTACTCGCGGCCTATTTGGCTGTCAAGCATTTTCGTCACGTCCTCGAAGGTCGGCAATTCCATATCCTCACCGACCACAAGCCGCTCACGTCTACCTCGACCGCTACCAACTCTGCCCACACCCCACGTGAGATCCGCCAGCTTGCCTACCTGTCGGAGTTCACGAGCGATATCCGGCACATCAGTGGCAAAGACAACCCCGTGGCTGACGCACTATCCCGCGTAGAAATCAACGCAACGATGGATGAGCGCCCGCCAGTCGACTTTGCAGCCATGGCTACTGCACAACAGGAGGACAGCGAACTTCAGGTTCTCCGACGCCAAGAGAACTCCCTCAAGTTCGAAGATGTCCAACTTCCAGGCTGCGTGATTCCCCTCGTTTGTGACACGTCTACCGGTTGTCCTCGCCCGTACGTTCCAGCGACATTTCGCCGCAGTGTCTTTGACGCCTTGCATTCCTTGTCGCACCCCGGCATACGTGCGACTCAACGCCTCATCACAGCGCGATATCTATGGCCACGTATGAACATCGACGTCCGCCGCTGGACACGTGCTTGTCTCAAGTGCCAGCAAACCAAAGTCCAGCGTCACACAGTCAGCCCACTGGGTACCTTCACACCTCCGGACTCACGGTTCAGTCACGTGCACCTGGACCTCGTAGGCCCTTTGCCCCCATCGGAAAACAGCCGGTATATATTAACGTGCGTAGACCGGTTCACGCGGTGGGCTGAGGCACTACCGCTCACCAACATCACCGCAGAGTCAGTTGCCCACGGACTCATCACCGTGTGGATAAGCCGCTACGGAGTTCCCAAGACCATCACAACGGATCGAGGTCGTCAATTTGACTACGCGCTCTTCCGGACTTTGTCCCGCATGCTTGGTGTCAACCACATCAAGACGACAGCCTACCACCCTATGTCGAATGGCATGGTTGAGCGGTTTCATCGCCAACTCAAAGCCTCGCTCATGGACTCACGATCATTGATACCCTGGACGGAGCGACTGCCACTCGTCCTCCTCGCCCTTCGCAGCACGATACGCACGGACGCTTCTTGCTCCTCAGCTGAGCTCGTTTTTGGCACGACCTTAAGGCTTCCTGGCCAGTTTTTCGACGTGTCTCCGGTACCACCAATAGACGTTGCTGATTATGCCAGTCGCCTCAGGAACGCCATGAAAGACGTGTCTCCTATCCCACCACGTCAACACTCACGCCCAAGTTTCGTCAGTCGTGCTCTGCGGGATTGCACACACGTCTTCGTACGGCACGACGCTATCAGACCACCACTACAACCGCCTTACGACGGACCCTTTAGAGTCATCAAACGTTGCCCCAAGCATTTTGTCCTGCTGCTTAATGGATGCGAGGACAGTGTCTCCATTGACCGCATTAAGCCGGCCTTCCTCGACACCGACGCCGTCCTCGCGCCTCCAACACCAGACGAACGCGCTTCGCAACAGTAGCAACTACTAGCTACTCATAAGGATCGCTCCTTCGCTCACTGGCTACCTCGCTAGAGGGGGGGCCCTATGGCGAGCCGTCAACGCGAGAGAAGACGACGAAGTTGCGCTTCAGCTGCTCCGCACGTTCGAGCCTAGCGCGTGAGAAGAAGACGCCCGCAAGAACGACAGCGGCTGTGGTTGTACATCGGAGAACAAGCAGCAATAAAATATGTGGGAAAGTGAACGCCTCACGTCATCCCACAGGTCCGACGCGCTCAATCAGTCATAAGATGTTATAAACAGCTACCAATAGGCGGTAGCTGTTTGAACAATAAAACTGCTGTTGGCCTTATACATCTTCTGTTAGTACATTAAGAACCAATAGGAGTACTTATTTGACCAATACAACTCCTACTGGCCCAATAAGTCACCGATAGGCAGCACCGATTTGACCAATACAACTCCTATTGGTCGAATAAGACACCAAAAGGCATCCCCTATTTAACCAATACAACTTCTATTGGTCTAATAAGACACCAATAGGTGGTGGCTGTTGGTGTCTATTGGTACCCATAGAAGTTCTATACAACCAATACAGCTCCAATAGATGTCCTATAGAACCAATAGCGATTTCCTATTGGACCAATAGGAAATCCTATTGGTATTTTTGCTAGGGTCCTTTAGCGACGGTAGATAGGGCCACTCAGAGCAACCTTTTTGGCCTAGCAGACAAGATTATTCATTTTGTTGACGACTACTTGTTTTTCACTGACAGGTGAGATTTCAATTGAAAAATGGTTGACGTAATGAAGGTGTTCAGGGAACAAGGGCAGGGACCACTTCAGAAACCCCCAAGAACGATAGATTGCAGTATCAAGGCATTAGTGTCTCTACCACAACCTACTGTACTCTTGACCTGCCCAGATCTTCCCTCTCCAGCGCCCACGTTCTAGTTCATACCTCCTGCCGCTAGGGAAGTAACCTACGAGCGTTGTGGCGCTAGTCAGCACCTGTTCGCCGACGTCAGCTTTAACGCTTGTGGTGATGTTTCGCCAGCGTAGAGCGGTCATATCGTGTAATTATTATGCATAAATGCACAATACTTTTAAAATAAAAATACGGCAAGTGAATTAGAACGTTCTTTGCATTTAAAAGGACACAGCCGTCCTACACTATGCAAGTCTACGGCTCCTCACGTTAGTCAACCAGTGCGCAGTAAATACTTAACCGCACTGAATAGCTTACTTGACCCTTGGTCTAATTTTGCAGAAACAGTCACATAATGCCGGCAGTTCGTCACATAATACGGGCGTTTTTACTCCAGCGCCGTCCAAACGGTCGCAGAGTAGCAGACGAACAGATTATAGGAAGCGCCACCTACGGCTAGCGTTTAAACGAGAGCAGGGACGCGCGCTCCCATAGGACCCTCACTATCTGGGCAGGTCAGGAGTACAGTAGGTCGTGGTCTCTACGACTCGACTGCTCTAGTCATAGACCACCGAAAAGTAAAACAAAGCCAGTGATTAGAAAAAAAACAAGCTTATTTATCTGACACATCAAGAAAAAGGAAAGTCCACGCAGCTCGAAAGGTTCACTGGTGACTGACATTTCTTGTAGTTCGCTGAGCTCTCCTCCTTGCACGACAAACACACTCCCACAAAAACACCTATTGACAGTGGTGCACATGTCCCCCATTTTATAGCCCAGTTCGGAGGGGATTACAGTAACAATTTTAGTCAGGTGCGCTTTGAATGCTCAAAGGCCAAGAGGCACGGGGGCTGTATGCTCGATGCGTGGAACTTTCAAGAACTCAGAGCCAAAAATAGAAAAAAGAAACACCTGTCCACAAACTTTACCCTGATTTGGTTTTTTGCCCTGATGAGATACGCTGGCAGTATAAGCCAAGATCGCAAAGGGTTTGCACAGCTATCAGTCTGGCCACTCTACACTTGTAGAAAAAGGCATTGCTAATTCATTTATCCAGACTGCCATTTCAAAATCTTGCCTGCACCCATAGGCGTGCGCAGGGGGGAGGGGGCAGGGAGGCAGCCGGCCCCCTGGTCACCTAAGAGGGGGGGATGCAAAGTCTGCCCCATACACTGACTTAATAGGGAGGGGGGGAGGGTGCTGTGATGAACCTTCGCACCCCCTGAAGGGGAACCCTGCGCACACCTATCCCTGCACCTGATGATAAGAGACGGGTTACCCTGGTGCAGTAATAGTGGCTACAAGTGATAGTGGCAAGTTGGTGCCGCCAGAAAGTGAAGAAAGTAGGCCACTTTGAGTGATGCCCTATGTTCATGGTGTGTCCCATCACTACGAGTGGTGACTGCTATAATGTGAATGTGATTTTTTTCCACCAAGAATAAGCTAAAGGGGATTTGTGCAAGACTTCAGTATTGACAAAAAAGAAAAGTAAGAGGGGAATGCACCGTGAAACACGGCCTTTGATTTGTGCCATGCGTTAAGGGGGTAGTATAACCGATTCTCTTTTCATGTGAAAAAGTTTACGTAGGCCAGACTGGGCACTGTATGAAAATTCGTCTGACAAACACCGCACCTCTTTGAAAAGTGCTCCGACATCAAATTTGACCTTGCAGTGCAGTCACTGTGGATGCAAGCCACTGTTTGAACTAGCCTCTGTTTTATTCCGTCACAGGGTGCAAGTAACTCAACAAACAACTGAGGCTTGCATTATCCAGAGGAAAGGCTCTGTGTGTCTGTAGACCTCTTTGAGAAATAATTGTCATTCCTTAAACATACCTGCCTAATGTTGCACTTTGTAATTGCAATGCGTGCATGGTTTCATTTTGATGGTTTTCTTTATGACAGAGTTATTGTTGTGTATTTTTCGATACTGCATCTTTGGGTATCATTGCAGGCGACGCATGCGGGGTTTCTTACTTGGTAGGGTCAGTTTCTTCCTTGATAGAGTAAAGGGTTTTTTAGAACTGTCATTTATAAGCGCGATGCGTGAGAGCTTCGCGATTAGAGTTAGTATATATTCATGTATGTTCCCAAATAAACATGGGTTGAAGTTCAGCGCTTGTTCAGGTCTACGTCTTCTTTGCCTTCTTTGTTTATGCGCTACTCATTCCGAAGTCATGCATCTTTACCAACCTGCCAAACTTGCCGCACTTTCGACTCCCTTCCGCATAAGGCAATCGCGATTAAGGAACTCGCGCTCAATCGCGATCGAAATGTATTTCTCAATCGAGAAGGAAAAGCAGCTTCGCTGAGCCGACACAATCGCGCAGTTTGCCGAACGCTTTGTATGGTCATGCAAGTGAAAAACGTACTTTCCTTGAAACGCGCACAGTATAAGTGGTACAACCAGTACAACGAACGGATGGCCACAAATCGACCACCGTACACGCACCACACAAAGGCACCACACAAAAGCCATCATCATCATCATCAGCCTGTCTACGCCCACTGCAGGGCAAAGGCCTCTCCCATGTTCCGCCAATCAACCCGGTCCTGTGCTTTCTGCTGCCACGTAATACCTGCAAACTTCTTAATCTCATCTACCCACCTAATTTTCTGTCTCCCCCTCACGCGTTTGCCATCTCTTGGAATCCAGTCAGTTACCCTTAATGACCACCGGTTATACTGCCGACGTGCTACGTGCCCGGCCCATATCCATTTCTTCTTCTTGATTTCAACTTAACCCCGTTTGTTTCCTGACCCACTCTGCTCTCTTCCTGTCCCTTAAGGTGACACCTATCATTTTCCTTTCCATCGCTCGCTGCGTCGTCCTCAATTTAAGTTGAACCCTCTTTGTAAGTCTCCAGGTTTCTGCTCCGTAGGTAAGTACCGGTAGGATGCAGCTGTTATATACCTTCCTCTTCAGGGATAGTGGTAGATTACCATTCATGATTTGATAATGCTTGCCGAATGAGCCCCAACCCATCCTTATTCTTCTAGTTATTTCACTCTCATGGTTCGGCTCCGCGGTTACTACCTGTCCTAAGTAGACGTATTCCTTTACAACTTGCAGTGTCTCGCCACCTATCGCAAAGTGCTGTTCTCTGCCAAGATTGTTCCACATTACTTTAGTTTTATGCATATTAATTTTCAGACCTACTCTTCTACTTTCCGTATCCAGTTCAGTAATCATGAGCTGCAATTCGTCTCCCGCGTTACTCATCAATGCAATGTCATCAGCGAATCGTAGGTTACTGAGATACTCTCCATTAACTCTTATCCCTAACTCTTCCCAATCTAGGGCCCTGAAAACCTCCTGTAAACACGCGGTGAATAACATTGGAGAGATCGTGTCTCCCTGCCGTACGCCTTTCTTTATTGGGATTCTGTCGCTTTCTTTATGGAGGACTATAGTGGCTGTGGATCCACTGTAGATTTCTTCCATTATGTTTATATAGGCTTCGTCGATGCCGTGATTCCGCAGTGCCTGCATGACTGCTGATGTCTCCACCGAATCAAATGTGGTGGAGACATACCGGTGGAGACAAAAGCCATACCGAGCACAAATTACGTAAGTGTGCAGCCGATAACACACGCATTCAAAGACCAACGATTCCATTATTCACTCCTCAACAAGCACACAAGTGTATGGGTGTTCTCTGAGCACACGGGCAACGATAAATAGCCGCACACGAACATCGACGTAAGTGTGCAGTCGATAGCACACACACACACAAATAAAAAATAAAACATGCCTACTAGCAAAAAGCGTATTGTAGGTTGCCTGAATCGTCGTCGTAAAGTTTAGGCAAAAAGCCACAATCTTTCACAGATCCAAGCCAAGTCTCCCTTTCCGCCTTATGTAGGAAACAAGCGGGTCGCCCAGCATCACGGCTACCACGGCTTCCGCTAGAGGCTTTCCCTCCTCCTTTTTTTCGCACTAAAATTCTTTCTTGAAAGAGTCGCAGCCGTTGTTTCGCGCCACTTCCAGAGGTCTATTCGTTTCACCTGCACTTCGTGAACCGGTTCACGGAGGCGCTGCACTCCGGCATTCGTTTCACGAGTTCAACATGGCCATGGCGGCGTCGGCACCGCGGTATTCGTTTCGAAAAAGTGCAGCCGTCGTGCAAGACCACTTTCTGAAACGTTCCCTGCACGACGACGGCACTCTGACGTCACCACCATGAACCAGTTCAGATAGTGCAGGGTGAATCGAATGGACCCCTGGTGGTCTGGGCAGTGTCTCCTGCCACCGGGTGGCAGGAGACGTTAGTGGGCAAAGCGTTCGGTTCACCCATATAGCCTGTAGAGAAGCCTTGGGACATGGTAATGGGTTACCCTCTCCAGCGCCTTCTAGTGGGTCGTCCTCTTTGGTTGCTTGAAGAAGAACGCCGCTCGCGCAAGGAGTTCGTGCCTTGCCGTGACTGTCGCCATTACTCATTGTCGTTGAGTGCTGTCTATTAAAACACCTTAACAATTTGGTGGAGAGTGCTCTGCTCCCATTCAATGCCCCTGGAGCTCCGATCCCGTACCCTGCCATCTACCATGCCTCAAGACGCCGCCCAGCAAACGCCTCCTCTCGCAACGAGCACATGTCCCGGTGTCCCCCGTATACGCGATCCACCTATCTTCACTGGCGCCGATAGCACCGACGTGGAGGACTGGCTCGCAATTTACGAGCGCGTCAGCATCCCCAACAAATGGGACGAGGAAGGCAAGTTAAGCAACTTGGTATTCTACCTCGCGGGCGTAGCAAGCTTGTGGCACAACAACCACGCGTCCGATTTTGCGACTTGGTCCGATTTCAAGACCGCCGTCATCAGCGTTTTTGGCCGCCCAGCAGTTCGTAAGCTGCAAGCCGAACAGCGCTTACGTGAACGATCTCAGCAGGCCGGTGAATCGTTCACAAGTTATATCGAAGACGTCTTAGACTTGTGTAAGAAGGCCAACGGAACCATGTCTGAGTCTGACAAGATCCGGAACGTGATGAAAGGCATTGACGACGATGCCTTCACCATGCTGCTCGCCAAAAACCCTGGCAGAGTGGCCGAGGTCATAACGCTATGCCAGAGCTACGAGGAGCTCCGCCGGCAGCGTTCGATGACCCGTCGCTCCCCATCACGCGACGCAGAGCTTGCTGGCTTGGCGGCAATATCTGACCAGGCCGCGTTGCTGGCAGAAGTCAAGTCGTTCGTTCGCGAGGAAATTGCACGCCAGGTCTCTCTCCTCGCCTTTGCCCACCCGCCGCACGTTCAACAGTCGTCGACCAGCCTTCTTCCTCCTCTCCGCCGAGCAATTGAACAGGAAATTGCGGAGGTCATGCCTGAGTACCACCCGCTCCCAGAGTATCCATCCTACAGCAGTATGCACTGCTCGTGTCGTCATTCAGGACGTTCTGTACGACGTCGAGTTCATCGTAATTGCGGCATGCTCCCACGACGTCATCCTGGGATGGGATTTCCTCTCCCGCCACGACGCCGTAATTCGTTGCGCACAAGCCGAAATCGAACTCTCACCATTCTCACATTTGACGCCGACAGACAGTCCGTCGGCAGTGAGCAAGATCCTCGTCAAAGACGATACGAAAGTGCCTCCAAACTCGTCAACGGCTGTGTCGGCCTACTGCGCCGGTCTCTCCGACACCATTGCACTCCTTTCGCCGTCTGCCCGCGTCTGCACTAGGAAAGGGTTGCTGGTACCTTTCGCGACCGTGCGAGTCACTCAGGGCAGCACTGCTATTTTTGTTACCAACCCATCCCCGTGCATTGTTACGTTGGTTCGAGGGGAATGTCTTGGAAAAGTGGAACCCGTTGAAGACGCAAAAGTTCTGGACGCACCCGATGACTCGCACTGTACCAGTTCCCGCACCATCAGTGCTGTTTCCACATCTGATTCGTCACCTACTGATGTATTTGGTCCCTCCATTGCTGACAACCTTACGTCGGTCCAGCGTTCGCAGCTTCTGTGCTTGTTGGATGAATTTCGTCATTCTTTCGATGTTGGGCAACCATCCCTCGGCCGCACGTCCGCTGTTACGCATCGCATCGACACTGGCGCCCAACCACCACTGCGGCAACGTCCATATCGCGTGTCTCCCACAGAACGCCGGGTAATTAACGAGCAAGTGGACGATATGCTTCGACGCGATGTAATTCGGCCCTCCGACAGCCCATGGGCGTCTCCTGTTGTTCTCGTTGCGAAGAAGGACGGTTTTGTGCGGTTCTGTGTGGACTACCGACGGCTCAACAAGGTCACCCGCAAGGATGTTTATCCACTGCCGCGAATCGACGACGCGATTGACAGCCTCCAAGGAGCAGAATTCTTTTCATCTCTCGATTTGCGCTCGGGGTACTGGCAAGTACCCATGGCTGATGACGCTCGACGAAAGACAACCTTTGTCACGCCCGACGGCTTGTACGAGTTCAACGTCATGCCGTTCGGTCTGTGTAATGCGCCCGCGACCTTCGAGCGCATGATGGACACCGTTCTGCGCAACTTGAAATGGCACACGTGCCTGTGTTACCTGGACGACGTCGTCGTCTTCGCTCCGGACTTCTCCACGCACCTCCAACGTCTGCGGCATGTCTTGACCCGTTTGAGCAACGCCGGCCTCCAACTGAATCTGAAGAAGTGCCGATTTGCGGCACGGCAGCTGACAATCCTCGGCTACGTCGTGTCCAAAGACGGAATCCTTCCCGATCCGGCCAAGCTTCGGGCCGTGGCCGAATTTCCCAAACCTACGTCCGTCAAAGAACTGCGCAGTTTCGTCGGACTGTGTTCATACTTTCGACGCTTCATACGAAACTTTGCCGCCATCATATCGCCGCTGACGAAGCTCCTTGGAAGTAACGGACCCCTAAATTCGTGGTCGTCCGAGTGTGACGACGCGTTCGCAAAGCTCCGTCGTTTGTTGACGTCTGATAAGACGATCGAGACCAGTGACTGCTTCGAACCAGAACGGTTTATTAGAAGAAGTGAAGTAGCACGCGCTCGCGCCAGAGAGAAGTCTTCTTTTCCTTCTTCTGGCGTCTTGATGATGATATTTTATAGGCTCCCGCCCGCCCAAGTTGCAATGGTATAAGCTTTGGCGGGCTATTTGAAACACCCCTCTAGAGGGTATATGTGGTTTACAGATCTCCTGAGAAGTTCTTTGTTTCCTGTCCGAAGTAGACAAGCTCTTGTTATTCCGTCTCGCCCAGGGTAGATTTTTTCAATCCGACACATTTTCCAAAATGTTCTTGGGCCCTTGTCTTCAATCAACACCATGTCGCCCTGTGACAGTATTCTTGCTTGCCGCGTCTTGGCTTTGACAGTAGCTCCAATTTCTTTAATGTATTCTCGATGCCATCTCTTCCACCAAGCTCGCCCTATTTTGCATCTGCTTCGCCATGCGTCTTCAACTTCACCAATGTACAGCCTTTGTTTTACGTCTTGAAGCTGTCGGCGTCCACCTATGATGTCTGCTGGCGTTAGTGGCATTGGCTCGTTAGGCTCTCCGTATACGTACGTCAACGGTCGATTGTTGAGTGCTCCTTCAACTTCTGCAACAATAGTGCGTAGCTCCTCTACCGACGTTGTCGTTTTCGATATTATCTTCCGCATCGATGTCTTCATGCTTCTTATGAGGCGCTCGTAAAATCCTCCCCACCACGGTGCGCACTCTGCTATCGTTTTCCACTGTATTTGGTTGCCGCTGCAGTAATCCTTTATCACCTCGTGTCTAATAGCTTCAAGCATTTGGTTGATTTTCTTCTCGGCCTTTATGAATGTTTTGGCGTTGTCCGAGTAGATAACTGCAGGCATCCCCCGTCGAGCTGTAAATCGCCGGAAAGCTTGTAGAAAACTTGATGATGACATGTCGTTGGTAAGCTCCAAGTGTACGCCTCTCGTTACAGCACAGGTGAATATTAGTACATATTGTTTCACGATCTCGTACTTGTCTTTTGCGTAAAGCGGTCCGGTAAAAGTCAACTCCAGTGACTTTGAATGGCTCTGTTTCGGTTACTCTGTCCGCCGGGAGAGGAGATATTTTTTGAGTGGCCGGTCTGGTGTTATGCCTCTTGCAGACTATGCATCTGTTCAAAACTCCTTTTACTGCTTGGCGACCCTGCAATACCCAGAACTTGGTCCGTAGTTGCGCGAGTGTCGCTTGAACTCCTCCATGCAATACCATCTGATGCACGTGACGTACTAGCAGTTCCGTGAAGTGCCCTTGCTTTGGCAGTACTATGACGTGCCTGCTGTGTTCTTGACTGCATTGCAATCGTCCCTTTTGTCTGATGATTCCGTCTTCATCGATGTAGACTTCATGTCCATTAATTTGAAAGAACTTCGCGCTTGGATCAGCCTCTCCCCTTGTTTGTCTCAGTGGTACTTGGGTCTGTCTTATCCAATATTTCTCTGCTTTTGTTACCTCTTTCCCTGTCAACGATCCCTTGTGACGCTCTTTTCTTGTATTGTCGATGAATCTGAACACCCATGCTGTCACTCTTACAAGCCGTACGTATGATGAATACCTCTCGATTTCGCATATTGGTTCACTTTGTGCTCTTCCCGTGCACTGGTGGCATTGCGTTTCGTGCTGATCTTCCATTTCTACATTCGTCTGAATCATACTTTCTGTGTTTTTTTCCAGTGATGTTATCCATTCGGGTCCGTGCCACCATAACTTTGAATTTATCAATGCCTTTGCGTTAATTCCTCGTGTAGAAGGTCAGCAGGGTTGTCTTCACTTTGAACGAATGACCAGCTTGCTTGAAGTGTTTTCTGTCTTATTTCTGCTATTCTGTTGGTAACAAACGGATCCCTTTTGCTTGTTCCTTTTATCCAGTGAAGCACAATCATTGAGTCCGTCCAGCAGTGTATTTCCTGTATTCTTTCGTTGAAGTGACCTTTGATATAGTCGCATAATCTTGCTGCTACCACCGCTGCCATCAGTTCAAGTCGCGCTAAAGTGAGCTCTTTAATTGGAGCTACGCGGCTTTTTGCTGTCACTAGGCTTGATTCCTTGCTTCCATCGTCATAAACTACTATTAGGTATGCTGCCGCTCCGTATGCTGATGGGCTTGCGTCGGCAAAGACATGTAGCTTGTATTCTTGTACTATTTGGTCCTTGTTGGCGTAGCATCTGACAACTTCTATAACTCGAAGGTCCTCCGCTTCCGACATGAGGTTCCTCCACTTGTCACATTCTTCTTTAGGCAACTGGTCGTCCCACGTGACGTTCATTTTCCACAGCCTCTGCAATCCTATCTTTGCTCGTACTGTGAACGGTGACAACAAACCTAGCGGATCAAATATCTTCGCTGTTGCTTGCAACACTGTCCTTTTAGTCATGTATGTGGTAGCTGTTAATGACTCCCACTTTTCAACAGGGAATGAAATCGTGTCCTTAGAGTGTTTCCATATCAAGCCCAGAAGCAATGTGTACCCTTTTGATAGAGTTTCTACGTGGGCTTCGTCCCTTTCGTTTTCTTCAATTATTTTGTTTAATCTCTCTTCATTGGATGTCCATTTCCTCAAGTTCATCGCTGCTTCTCTGAACACTTGCTTTGCCTCTTTGTACAACTTGACTGCATCATCAAGCGTTGCTGCCCCCAGAATGACGTCATCCACGTAGATCGCTTTCTGCAGTGTCCTTGTCGTATCCGGAAACCGGTCAGCCACTTGCTTCAAATGGTGCTTTATTGTAGCTGCCAGAAGAAATGTGCTCGGTGTTGTGCCGAACGTTACTCTTGTCATTCGCCAGGTTTGCACTTCATTCAGTAGCTTTCCCGCTGCGTCATGCTTCCACCACAGAAATCTCATCGCATCTCTATCCTCTTCGCGTATAGAAATTTGCAGAAATGCCTTTTCTACATCTCCAACTAATGCCACTTTTTCTTTTCGAAAGTTTATCAACAGCGACAGCATGTCCTCATTCAAATTTGGTCCTGCCTCCAGATTGTCGTTTAAGGACATGCCCTTTTGAGAGTGTGACGAGGCGTCAAACACTACTCGAACCTTTGTCGTGGCTCGGTCCTCTCTAATGACCGCATGATGTGGCATGTAATAACAAAGTGCATTTGTCGGTTCTGATGACTCTTGAACCTCTTCTGCGACTCCCAATTTCATATACTCTGTTATAGCTTTGTCATAGCGACTCAGCATGTCTTCATCAAGTTTTCTACAAGCTTTCCGGCGATTTACAGCTCGACGGGGGATGCCTGCAGTTATCTACTCGGACAACGCCAAAACATTCATAAAGGCCGAGAAGAAAATCAACCAAATGCTTGAAGCTATTAGACACGAGGTGATAAAGGATTACTGGAGCGGCAACCAAATACAGTGGAAAACGATAGCAGAGTGCGCACCGTGGTGGGGAGGATTTTACGAGCGCCTCATAAGAAGCATGAAGACATCGATGCGGAAGGATAATATCGACGAAAAACGACAACGTCGGTAGAGGAGCTACGCACTATTGTTGCAGAAGTTGAAGGAGCACTCAACAATCGACCGTTGACGTACGTATACGGAGAGCCTAACGAGCCAATGCCACTAACGCCAGCAGACATCATAGGTGGACGCCGACAGCTTCAAGACGTAAAACAAAGGCTGTACATTGGTGAAGTTGAAGACGCATGGCGAAGCAGATGCAAAATAGGGCGAGCTTGGTGGAAGAGATGGCATCGAGAATACATTAAAGAAATTGGAGCTACTGTCAAAGCCAAGACGCGGCAAGCAAGAATACTGTCACAGGGCGACATGGTGTTGATTGAAGACAAGGGCCCAAGAACATTTTGGAAAATGTGTCGGATTGAAAAAATCTACCCTGGGCGAGACGGAATAACAAGAGCTGTCTACTTCGGACAGGAAACAAAGAACTTCTCAGGAGATCTGTAAACCACATATACCCTCTAGAGGGGTGTTTCAAATAGCCCGCCAAAGCTTATACCATTGCAACTTGGGCGGGCGGGAGCCTATAAAATATCATCATCAAGACGCCAGAAGAAGGAAAAGAAGACTTCTCTCTGGCGCGAGCGCGTGCTACTTCACTTCTTCTAATAAACCGTTCTGGTTCGAAGCAGTCACTGGTCTCGATCGTCTTATCAGACGTCAACAAACGGCAGAGCTTTGCGAACGCGTCGTCACACTCGGACGACCACGAATTTAGGGGTCCGTTACTTCCAAGGAGCTTCGTCAGCGGCGATATGATGGCGGCAAAGTTCGTATGAAGCGTCGAAAGTATGAACACAGTCCGACGAAACTGCGCAGTTCTTTGACGGACGTAGGTTTGGGAAATTCGGCCACGGCCCGAAGCTTGGCCGGATCGGGAAGGATTCCGTCTTTGGACACGACGTAGCCGAGGATTGTCAGCTGCCGTGCCGCAAATCAATAACTCATGACTGGGAGCGGGTATACAACTGTGCGAAATGACGTCGACTTGTAACGCTTCGATCACTGTTGTGCTTTGTGTTTCTTGTTGAGCTATAGTCACTAGCACCACGTTCATTAGCTTGACCTTTTCGTCTCCTCCGAATGACCCGATCGTCAGCCTTTCTTGTCGCAATACCTTCGCACCTATTTCTTTCGCTAATCCGGCTTCGATGAATGAGCGCTGACTTCCGCTGTCTAACAGCAAACGGCAATGTCTGCCACAATTTTCGCCTTCTATGCATGCTACAGCCGTTTGCAACAGCACAAAATTATGCTTCATATTTTCAGTAGCGTGTAGCGTAGAGGTCGTCGCTTCGGCTTGCGTTGTTGTTACGAGCTCTGCCCTTGCTTTCTGCCCAGTTCTACACACTGACGTAGCATGCCGTCCCTTGCATTGCTTGCATTTCACTTGGGCTTTGCAAATACGTGCAGTGTGGTTTGGTCTTGTGCATCTGAAGCATGCTCTATTTTCAGTAAGCGTAGATTTCTTTTCATCCATTGGAATGCTCCGACGACAGTCTTCAGTTACATGGCCTTTCTGCTTACAGAATAAGCAGCTTCTGTCAGCTGAGCTATAGAAGCTTGAAGTTGTGCGTATCTGTCGGACGTTATCCCGTTGTTTTGCCGTTACTATCTCTTGTTCACGTTGCGTTTCTTCCCGAAAAGCTGCTTGCTCTTTCAAGAATAACATAAGCCTGTTCAGCTTTTGTTCACATGATTTTCCCGTTGGATTGCTATTGGCACCGTCTTCCGAAACAGTGCTGCTCGTCATAGCTTCCTTTGACTTAAACTGCACTGATAATTCTGGTGGAATTGCTCTTTTCAGCACTGGCAGCAACATCGGCGCGTAGCTTTCGGTTGCCACTTTTAGTGATTTGAGTGCCAATATATTCACTTGCACTCTCTGCACTAGCCTATTTAAGCCATCGGTATCTTGGGCAGACCTCACTCTCTCCAAACTCAAAAGCTCGTTCATATGCAGCTCAATGGATTGCTCACGATTTCCGAATGTTGTTTTCAGTATTTTGATTGCTTCGTCGTAATTATCCTCTGCCGAGTACTGCAGCCCTTCAATAGCAGCCGCCGCCTTTCCGGTTAGCGATGCTATCAAGTAATTGAATTTCTGTCCCTTGCTCATGTTCGGTCTCAGGTGAACTGCCGACTCGTATTGCGCCCAAAATCGGTTCCACTCCAAGGCTTTCCCGCCGAACTTTATCATTTCAATCTTCGGTAGCTTAACAAGCTCCGTCGCATCCTGTACTGCATTTGATGATGTCGCGTGCCTTGCACTATCGCTTGCATTCGATTGTGCTGGCTCTCGAAGTCTGACTTCTATTTTAGACAAGATCGTCGTTATTTTCATGTCATACTCTATTACTCTTTCGAATTCAGCTTCGGCACACTCTTCGCTCAGAAACTTCTCCATTTGTTCGTTGGCGCTCTTCAGGCTGTCGCTTATTCCTTTAATCTGCGCCTGCGTTGTTAGCAACTGCTCCCGGTTAGCTCCATCATTAATTTGCTGCTCGGCAGCGTTGATTAGCTGCGTTATCTGAGAGCGAAGCGCTTTCCTTTTCTTGGTTATGACTTCCTTGCTCATTTTTAGGCAGGTAACAGTGACGCCTTACTTGTCAGTCATCCGTTTCGATGCTTATGCTGTTCACCGTGGTCTCGTCGCTCGATCCAGGTCGATCCTCTGCTCCTCCGCCGTTTTCTTCGCTGCTGCTCCGTGGCAGGTGGACCTTTCTTGACGGCGAGGAGGTAGTAATCCTGGTCACGGCACCATTGATAAGACGATCGAGACCAGTGACTGCTTCGAACCAGAACGGTTTATTAGAAGAAGTGAAGTAGCACGCGCTCGCGCCAGGGAGAAGTCTTCTTTTCCTTCTTCTGGCGTCTTGATGATGATATTTTATAGTAGCCTAACTAGTAATGTGCACTGGTGCTGAGGATGTTGTCGACCAGCATTTCTTCATCGTCCTGGGATTCTACGGTTGCGTCATCGTCCTTGTGTGAAGTTCGAGCTGTAGAATACCGCTTCCTTAGGTTGGAAACGTGCGCGATTGTTGCAGATCGGCTTTTTACTTTACGACGTAAGTCAGAGACGCGATAGGTATCCACTGGCAAAACTTGCGTGACGACGAGAGGTCTCGATATTTCGGCTGAGTTTTCGTCGGATATCCGGTATGTTCTGAAGTCTCGCTCGCAGATACGACTTCGCCAACTTCATAAAGCCGTGCAGTGTAGTGCCATCGATCATAAGCCTGTTTGCGGAATACTCTTCGTCCAGTAGTCATTGACGAAACTACGCTCTAAAATCCTGAGGGGGTTGCCATGGGCATTTCATGTCGGCAAGCTGTTGAAGAGCACCTCCGTAAAAGCTCGGCTTGTATCGATGAAGCATCTCGAGGGGACTCTTGCCTGTACTTTTGTTTATGGCGTTGTTCAGGCTGCACTCTACTTGTTTTAAGTGGACATTCCAATCATGCTGCTCAGGATTGTCAAGGACGGCTGCGCTTTTTGCTCTTTTCATCTCAGGAAGCACATCACGTCCACAGTGCAGAGAAACGGCAGGGCTTGTGACAGAGTGATCGGTGGACATAGTGATAAAATTCTCTGTATCTTTTCGAAGCTCATGTTCTCTGGCTCTCAACTTCAGGTTGTGCTTCTGTTCCAATGGTGCTAGATTGGCGAACGGGCAGTCGGTTAAGTGGTAGAAGCGGAACATGCTTCCCACTTTGGCATATATAACGAAGGGCAAGTCGGTGAAGGTTCGGCTCACCAATAGGTCAACACACTACGCGTCGTCCGGAACCACTAGCACGGGAATCTTCTCGGCCACAATGCCATCAATGCTAATCTTTTGCTTTGCAGTGACCAAGGCTTCTGGTTGCTGGTATGTTCATGTTGCCAAAACCGTACAGAGGAGTAGGTTCCTGCACCATCTCAATGCCGCATCGCGCCGCTGCTGACGCACGCAACAAACAACCCGAACTGCCCGTGTCGATGAGACCTATGACAGCGAAGTCATTGTTGATAATTACTTCCTTGATCATCACACGACCGGGTCCTGTGTAAGGAAGTGCTTCTTTGACGACGTTAGACTCGTTACGCAAGAAAGATTTGCAGTTGCGTTGCGTGTGGTCAGTTGCTTGGCTACGCTGACACTTAAGCGGTCGCTTAGGCTCCGGGCAGCCACGTGCTATGTGGCTGTAGACATTGCAGTTGTAGCACTTGCGCTCACCGTGTTGGTTGACGGGTGGCAATCCCAGGCGTCGGTCTGTTCCCTGGGTTTCGTCGCTGGTCAATTCTCTTGTCATGGGTAGGCTGCGCTCCGAACCTGGTGATGGCGCAAGTCCTTGTTTGCGTGGACCGAAAAATTGGGGGACGCTTGAGCTTCGTCTTTAAGAGTTGAACGAGATAGCGATATCCTGCCCCTAGTGTGCACTTCGACCGCTACGTGTGTGTAACAGAATGCGCGCACTGAGGTGTGTGCCTTATGTAATGGGTAGCATGCTTTAAACCAGAAGCAATTATGCGCGAGAAACTTTTTTGAAGTTGCGATGCACCCACTACGTGGCCTTAAAGGGGCCCTGCAACACTTTTCGAGCATGCTCAA
The DNA here is from genome assembly GCF_013339695.2 of Rhipicephalus sanguineus. Lineage (NCBI taxonomy): Eukaryota > Metazoa > Arthropoda > Arachnida > Ixodida > Ixodidae > Rhipicephalus > Rhipicephalus sanguineus. Next base: position 14,832,956 of record NC_051181.1, read on the forward strand.
AAAGCGCTGCCGATCGGTAGTCGAGGCTCCCGAGAACACGCGAGCCAAATATTATAGCGATGCGCACGGCCTGGAATTTACAATAAATTCTCAAAGTCAGCTGAAAATCGCTCCCTCTTCTCTCGACAAATGATGTATTAGTCCGCAAAATATGACGCGATTGTCGGCAGTTCCACCATTGGCTGATGTTATAATCACGATAACATCCTCATTATTACTTTCGTTGTTAATTTTGAGTTCAATAAGTAGATAATATTGCCACGTGCGTTTCTTTATCACTTTTACTATATTCGGTTTTCGGCCACAAAGACTGCCAGCAACGCTCAGCGCGAACCGCGCCTCATTGTTCGAGAACCTTCACGATCATTATAGTCGTTTTGTTAAGATTGCGCGCAAGACGCGCACACTCGAGATTATTCTAGAAATTGCTCGAGCCAGCGATAACGCTGGAATATTCGACGGCACATGTTTAAATGCCGACGCGCTTCACCGCTTGTTAGTTGATCACGGTCGACGCTCTGTTCGCCGCTATCAGCGTATTGCTGTACTCTGAATTTCAGTTTTCCGGCCACAAGTTCGGCCAAATAAACAGTTTCATCTCGGACGTGCTGACTGCTGTCTTCGTCTACGTGACTACCACGTGACGTCTGGTGGAGGTGCTGCTTCATGATCCGGACGCCACCGCGGAGCGCTGACCCAAGCCCAAGCCGCGGAGAAGACGACGCTACAGACAACCCGGATCGTCGTACCAGCCGCCGGCAGAAGGGACTGCACCCAGAGTACGGGTTCCTTCCTGAAAACACCAGGCAGCCCAAGACCGTCACATCGACCGCCGAGACGGTGACAGCCCCCATGCCGCCTACAACGGTCGTGATGCAACAGCCAAAGGAGCCACCGACTTTCCGTGGATCGTCGTTTGAAGACCCGAAGAGCTGGCTGGAGACGTACGAGCGAGTCGCCACCTTCAATCACTGGGACTCTGAAGAGAAGCTGCGCCACGTCTTCTTCTACCTAGAAGACGCCGCGAAGACGTGGTTCGAGAACCGTGAATCGAGCCTTTAACCTGGGACCTCTTTCGGACGACGTTCCTTAATACATTCGCGAGCATCGTCCGCAAAGAAAAGGCTGCTGCTTTGCTGGAGACAAGAGCGCAGCTACCGAATGAGAGCGTAGCCATTTACACGGAAGAGATGACGCGACTTTTCCGCCTGGCCGACGCTGCCATGCCTGAGGAAAAAAAGGTCCGCTTCCTTATGCGGGGAGTGAAACAAGGCCTCTTCGCAGGATTATTGCGGAACCCCCCGAAAACAGTCACCGAATTCCTCACCGAGGCCACAACTATCGAAAAGACACTTGACATGCGGACGAAACAATACAACCGCTATCCGCTGTCTGCAACCTATTCCGAAGTGCACTCGCTGGCCACCGACAATTTGCGCGAAACCATCAGAGCGATTGTGCGGGAGGAGCTGCGCAAACTGTTACCTTCGCCACAGCATCAAGTGGATTCAATCGCCGACGTTGTCCGCGAGGAAGTCCGGCAATCGCTTGGAATTCCCGAAGCACCGCAGGCTCAGCCGGAAGTCATGAACTATGCTGCTGCAGCCCGACGCAACGCCCCTCCTCCTCGCCCACGTCAAGACGCCGCGCCGCCGCAGGAGTTTCGCCGCCAGGCACCGCCGCCACCACAACCGACGCCATACCGCCCGCCGACAGGACAACGCTGTGCCCCCCGAAAGACCGACGTTTGGCGTGCCCCTGACAACCGCCCGCTCTGCTACCACTGCGGGGAGGCCGGCCACACGTACCGCCGCTGCCAGTACCGACAGATGGGGCTACGCGGATTCGCCGTCAACGCGCCGCGCCCGCAGCCAGGCGAACGGCCTCGCGACATCGACGACTACCTCACCGGAACACAGTGGCAAGGACGACGACCTTCCCGCTCGCCGTCGCCCGGCCGCTACATGTCACCGCACCGCCGGCAGTACACTGGCCCAAACCGGGGCCGGTCGCCTAGCCCGTATCCGGAAAACTAAGGGCAGCAACCGATGGATGTGCGGTTGCTGAACGACGAAATGGTGAAGATCCTCCGCCGTCGACGACGACGCCACGACGAAGTTCCGAGCCCCCGCCGCACGCCGAACGACGTCCTGAAGACGAAGCTTTGCGACCGGAAGGAGACCTGACGACGCAACGCGGAAACAGCGGTGCAAACCGACGTAGCCGTGACCCGACGCCACGACGTAACCGCAACGCAAGACGGCGGACTAGCGACCTCGACGTTCTGGTCGACGGCCACAACGTCACCGCTCTCGTCGACACTGGAGCCGACTATTCCATCATCAGTGGGCCGTTCGCAGCAAAGTTGAAGAAAGTTAGGACTGCTTGGGAAGGCCCCGAGATCCGGACCGTTGGAGGCCATCTGATAACGCCGATTGGTGTCTGCACGGCGAGAGTCACCATCAAAAACCGGACTTATCCTGCGAGCTTTGTAATCCTACAGAACTGCTCCAGGGATGTGATACTTGGAATGGACTTCCTAAGTGACCATGGCGCCGTAATCGACCTGAGGTCTGAGTCGATAACACTAACCTCAGACAAAGCTCTCCCGCCCCATGCGACGCCAGGGAAGCATGCATTGAATGTGATAGAAGAGCAGGTGACCGTTCCGCCACGCTCCAGCGTCATTATCTCCGTCGGCACCGAAAAACCTGCGAACCTTGAAGGCGTCATCGAGGGCGATCAGCACCTACTCCTGAACCGTCAAATATGCGTCGCACGAGGTATAGCCGAGCTGCGTGACGGTAAAGCAAAGGCAGTGCTGACGAACTTCTGCCACGAATATCGGCACCTCAACATTGGTACGACGGTTGCCTACATCGACGAATGTGTAGCCGCCAGCAGTGCTTTCGCCCTCTTCGATGCTGCCGAACCTGCTTCGACGAATAAAGGCTCCGAACCGGATTTTGACGTCAACCCGAGCATTCCGAAGGTCAAGCAAGACCAGCTCAAAAACCTGCTCCTGCAATACAAGGACTGTTTCTCGTCGTCATCGCCGGTCCGACAAACGCCCCTTGCTAAGCACCGCATTATAACAGAAGAAAATTCTCGACCACTTCGTCAGAGCCCCTACAGAGTTTCGACGCGAGAACGTGAGGCCATAAAGAAACAAGTCGACGAAATGGTATGCGACGACATCATCCAGCCTTCAAAGAGTCCGTGGGCGTCACCCGTGGTGTTAGTGAAGAAGAAGGACGCGACACTGCGCTTCTGCATTGATTATCGGCGCCTGAATAAAATCACGAAGAAGGACGTGTACCCCCTCCCACGGATAGACGACACCCTGGATCGACTTCACAACGCGACGTACTATTCGTCAATGGACCTCAAGACCGGTTATTGGCAGATCGAAGTAGACGAAAGAGACCGAGAAAAGACCGCTTTTATAACACCCGATGGCCTCTTTGAGTTCAAGGTCATGCCTTTCGGTCTTTGCTCGGCACCTGCGACGTTCCAGCGCGTCATGGACACCGTACTGGCCGGATTAAAGTGGCAGACGTGCCTTGTGTATTTGGACGACGTCGTCGTGTTCTCCTCGACCTTCGACGAGCATCTCCGGCGGCTTGAGGCAGTACTTCAAGCAATCAAGACCTCTGGACTGACCCTGAAGCCAGAAAAGTGCCGATTCGCGTACGACGAGTTCCTGTTTTCTGGGTCATGTGATCAGCAAGTCTGGAGTGCGCCCAGACCCGCGGAAAACAGCTGCCATCGCCGACTTCGCCTCACCCACCGACAAGAAGGCCGTGCGCCGATTTCTCGGCTTATGCGCATATTACAGACGATTCGTCAAAAACTTTTCACGGATCGCCGAACCACTGACGCTTTCTCACGAAGACTACGTCGAATTCAGGTGGCAAACAGCGCAAGTCGAAGCATTTCATGAACTCAAACGACGCCTGCAGACACCTCCGATACTTGCGCATTCGACGAATACGCCGATACGGAGATTCACACCGATGCAAGCAGCGTAGGACTCGGCGCCGTCCTTGTGCAGCGGACGGGTGGACTGGAAAGGGTTATCAGTTATGCTAGCCGGTCGCTGTCTAAGGCAGAGGCGAACTATTCCACAACAGAAAAGGAGTGCCTCGCCATCATCTGGGCTACGTCAAAGTTTCGCCCCTACCTCTACGGCAGGCCCTTCAAAGTTGTGAGCGACCATCACGCCTTGTGTTGGCTAGCTAATTTGAAGGATCCTTCAGGTCGCCTCGCACGGTGGAGCCTAAGACTTCAAGAGTTTGACATTACCGTCGTGTACAAGTCCGGAAGGAAACACTCAGACGCCGACTGCCTGTCTCGTGCCCCTGTCGACCCACCACCGCCCGACGACCCGGATGAGGACAGCTTCATGGGAGCTATAAGTGCCGACGACCTCGCCGAACGACAGCGAGCCGACCCGGAACTGAAGGGCCTTGTGGATTATCTCGAGGGCAGGACCACCGTCGTTCCGAAGGCATTCACGCGGGGACGGACGTCGTTTTTCTTGCGCAACGGTGTTCTCCTAAAGAAGAACTTCTCACCGCTTCGAGCCGATTGCCTTCTCGTGGTACCCTCGACATTGCGGCCAGAGGTCCTCCAGGCTCTACACGACGAACCGACGTCTGGACACCTGGGTGTTTCTCGCACGCTAGCAAGAATACAGGAGAAGTACTACTGGCCGCGCCTTTCCGCCGACGTCACCCGTTACGTGAAGACCTGCCGGGACTGCCAGCGACGCAAGACACCGCCCCCTAGGCCAGCCGGACTTCTACACCCTATCGAGCCACCTCGACGGCCGTTCCAGCAAATCGGGATGGACTTACTGGGCCCGTTCCCGACGTCCAATACCGGAAACAAGTGGATCGTCGTGGCGACTGACTACCTCACCCGCTACGCCGAGACAAAGGCCTTGCCCAAAGGCAGTGCCGCCGAGGTAGCCAAGTTCTTCGTGGAGCACATCGTCTTGCGTCATGGCGCCCCAGAGGTCCTCATAACAGACAGAGGTACCGCCTTTACTGCGGACCTAGCTCAGGCGATCTTCAAGTACAGCGAGACGAGCCACCGCCGCACCACCGCTTACCACCCGCAGACCAATGGCCTCACCTAGCGTCTAAATAAGACCATCGCCGACATGCTGGCCATGTACGTCGACGTCGAACACAAGACATGGGACGCCATCCTTCCGTACGTGACCTTCGCGTACAACACGGCCGTACAAGAAACGACACAGATGACGCCATACAAGTTGGTCTACGGACGGAGCCCGGCAACGACGCTCGACGCCATGTTACCAAACGTGACCGACGAGGAAAACATCGACGTGACCACCTACCTACAGCGCGCCGAAGAAGCACGACAGCTCGCCCGCCTACGGATTAAGAACCAGCAGACGACTGACAGCCGCCGCTACAACCTTCGACGACGCCACATGGAATACCTACCCGGTGACCGTGTATGGGTATGGACGCCAATACGCCGACGGGGACTTAGTGAGAAGCTTCTGCGACGATACTTCGGACCGTACAGGGTACTTCGACGCCTCGGCGCACTCGACTACGAGGTTGTCCCTGACGGCATTACGAACTCTCAGCGGCGCCGTGCGCGACCTGAAGTCGTCCATGTTGTGCGCCTCAAGCCATATTACGCGCGTTAGTGAATCTGAGGACTGTACTTTTGCTTATTGTTTATTGTTCTTTCTTGCTTTATTCTTGTTATTTATTGTTGCATGTATTGGCCACCCCCCCCTCCCCGTGTCATGTTTTAAGCATCGGGACGATGCTCTTTCAGAGGGGGGCATTGCCACGTGCGTTTCTTTATCACTTTTGCTATATTCGGTTTTCGGCCACAAAGACTGCCAGCAACGCTCAGCGCGAACCGCGCCTCATTGTTCGAGAACCTTCACGATCATTATAGATCGTTTTGTTAAGATTGCGCGCAAGACGCGCACACTCGAGATTATTCTAGAAATTGCTCGAGCCAGCGATAACGCTGGAATATTCGACGGCACATGTTTAAATGCCGACGCGCTTCACCGCTTGTTAGTTGATCAACGGTCGACGCTCTGTTCGCCGCTATCAGCGTATTGCTGTACTCTGAATTTCAGTTTTCCGGCCACAAGTTCGGCCAAATAAACAGTTTCATCTCGGACGTGCTGACTGCTGTCTTCGTCTACGTGACTACCACGTGACAATATGTATGTTTATATTCTGTTATCGCGTTAAAAACACCGAACAAACATTAATATTAGCACTTCCGGTCTCACCGACAGCTCGTCTGCTCGTAGTTGCGTGGTTCCGTTTTCTTCGCCATGCGCAGTGCCGAAAACGTGAATATTTCTGTGCTTTTGACCATCGCCAGTTCCGTTGAGAGTGGCAGCCGTTCGAGTGTTGCCTCGTCAGCTGAGAACTGCATCGTCGGCACGTTCTCACGACCGACCGAGACACGGGCGCAGCGTGTCTCCGATAACAGTGCTGGCGTCCGGTAATGGCGGCGCTTCGGGGTCGTCTGGCAGTGCCGTCTTACGAGGCGGTGTATCGGAGTATGGGCCGAAACCGATCTCAGCTGTCATTCGTTCCAAACGAGCGCGCAGGTTTGCTTCCATGGTTGGCAGAGCGATGAAAACACTACGGCTTTCGAGGTGCACACCCAACATTACCAAACCGACGCGCAGTTTTCAAGCACGCGCGATATCGGCTCCGCTCGACGAGAACGACGCAAGCCGACCGGAAGTGGCGGCACAGACCACGTGGTTGCGCCCAGACGTCAGAGAGAAAAAAATGAAGAAAAAAACTTCGCCGGCGCTCTTGGGCGGAGCCTCGCTCCTCTGCGCTGCCTCCCTCGACTCGCTGCCTAGCTTTCCGCGTGCTGCTCGCAGCGTTGAGTGGAGGGAGAAAGCTGCGGAACGTGATCTCTATAATTTGGTAACACCACTTAGACTTGACGGATTCGAAAAATTTTTGCGGCATATGACTCGTGAAGAGTCATACGTCAATAATGAGACTTCCAATATAACTAAGAAAGGTGTTGCAGGGCCCCTTTAAGGGAATACGCGCAGAAATGTGTGTGCCTTTTGTAGTGAGCGGCTGTCTTTAAACCAACAAGTCGTTAGGATACTGACATGGTGTGACGCCCGATGGCAATGTACGCTTGTACCACGCAATATTACTGCGATATTACATCTCGTACTGTGACACCTGTAGACAGGACGCGTATTTTTGGGAAGCATGAAAGTTACTTTCAGTGCAGCTCCAAGCAGAGGCGTGGCTGTGTGGCAGAACACCTGCTTGCCATGCAGACGGCCTGGGTTCGATTCTCACTCGGACCCAACGATTTTATTATTTTATTTGCAGCTTTTTCCATTTTTTGGTCACGGACAATATGATGATCTTTTGCTCACAGCCAACGGCGCCGACGCCGACGGCGGAATTTCTGCGATACGCGCTCTTTAACCCTCTCGCGTTAAAAGCTCCCGCCGTTCTCGGTCGATGCGCTCGAACTCCAAGATGTCGTGAAAGAGGCCGTCGTCATCGTCATGCGTCCTTCCCAAGAGCATGGTGCAGAATTCTCGGGCTCGTAGCCCCGTGAGGACTTGTTCTCACGTATCGTTGAAGTCCAGGTTAACTTCATGGCAAATACGCACCTTAGAATGGAAGTAGGTGGTCGTGCTTTCGTTACGCTGCTGCACGCGCTCTTGCATCCTGCGCCATCGTTCCGCAAGGCGAGTTTGGCTCACGAAGGTCCGACGCAAACGTACCTCGAACTCTTCCCACGACGTGATTTGGGAGCTCCTCGAACGATACCAGTCCCTGGCAGCTCCAACCAACCGGCCCTTGGTAGTTTCCAGCGTGTAGGCAGCAGGCCTCCCCTGAAGGATCGAAGTTCGGCGAATGTTCTCGATCCACTCGCGCGCCGAAGGAGCGTCCTCGGAGCCATCGAAGGCACTGATGTTTTGGCTCAAATCTGGAATCACATGGGACGTTGGCGCTGATTGAGGCTGCGCCGCGCCGGCTACAGTCAGTCGTTCTAGCAGTGTCGACAGGAGTCGGTCCTTTTCATGGAGGACTTGAAGGAGGTCGGGAGTCGTGATCGTATCTCCATGTCCAGAGCCCGTGTATCCACTGCCAGTCAGATTGACTGTTCCCTCGGTCGGTTCCATTTAGGGTTAGGTTTGGCATGTGTGTGGAAAGTGTGTAGACATTTTGTCTATGAAGCATATAGACTTTTGAAAGCACACGTCTATAGGACAAGCCTACAGGCACTCTGCGATCTTGTGATTTAACTCTGGTCAGAGTAATGTTGGAATTGTGTTCTATTTACAGGTAACTCAACTAGCATTTGGTAAAGCCCATTCCAAAAAAGGATGTCTTGCAATTCCTGCCTGCGCAGCGTTGCCATTACATTCATTCCTTTTTATGTGGCGCTGTTTGGCCACGCCAAGACCTTGCATCGCTAAAACTACATATCATCATCATAATTCTTGTCACGTGTGCATGCGTGTAATAAAATTATCTGTATTACCTTTCGCTTTACATTAGCTTTGACTCCAAAGCTTGAATAAACAACAAGAGTGCACAATTAGCAACCAGCCTTTAGAATCTTTTCAAGTTTATTCATATGCAATTGCTTGGATGGGAGCCTATACTCATAAAAACTCACAGAGTCCCTCATGCATCCCCCTCAGCCGATTCGAAGGTGAAAGCAATTTTTTTGTCTTTTTCTTCCAAGTCAATGCATCAAATTACCCGCGCCTCCCTTGGAGAGCTATCTGCAACTGACGGGGTTTCGCAACGCCTTCGGGATTGAAGGAATGGTAAAATTTTTGCCCCTTGACTTGCTTTGCACGGCCTCCGTGATCGGCCCAATTTTGACCACGAAATGATATCAAGTGATGGCTTCGCGGTGTGACGCCACGTTATGTGACGTCACAGTGACGAAATGATGATGTCACAAATTGTGGCAATCTGTGACGCCGACGTGGGACGCCGATCAACTTTCTCTTTTCATGAGGCGCTAGACCTTTCCCCTTAAAAGAATATTCACCTAAGACGGAAGACAGGCTGAGGGTATAAGGTAGCCACTTCCAAACCATGACAGGTGATTTATTTCTGTTCCTGAGGTAAACAGCGTACAATTATTGGGCATCAAAAGTACTAACATAGGGGTCTGAGACTTGGAGAAAGACATAGATACTTGATAAAAGGTTAAGGACCACGCAACCTGCGGAGGGAAGGAAAATAAAAGCAGTGTCAAGCGATTAGGAGACAGCAGAATTGGACAGAGTACAAAAAATCACAGCATATCCATGGGGCGCATGACGAAGAGTTTGGGGCGAAGCTCCTGAAGCAATCATGGTTACACCGTGAAATCTTCAGTGGCTTCGCCCAGCAGTAATCTCGCTGCGCACGTTTCGCAGCGGCCTCCTTGGCGCGCACCGCCACGAGATCCGCCTGACGCCGCGCTCGCTTCGCGGCGACCTCTCGAGCTCGCCCTTGGGGACCCTGCCGACGAGCACGAGCCGCAGCGGCCTTGCGCAGCGGCCTTCCGCACCCGGAGCAGCACGATCCGGCAGCGCACTCGTACGGCGACGATCCGGGGAATGAGAGATCCCCGCGCAGCAGCCAATCGGAGAGCAGCTGCACCGCCAACGCCATCTAGCGTACCGTCACCCAACCGCCACATTGTACGCATGTTTATGGGACAGCGCCCTCTCGGAAATGAGACGCGAAATGGAGATGACGACACAGAATGCGTACAGCGCCATCTAGTATATCGTCACCCAACTGCAGTTTGCATGCATCTCTATGGGACAACACCCTCTATTGTACGATAAGTGAAAACTACGGGGTACGCCGGATGGATCGACGATCGACAACCGACCAGGTCTCGCTATAAGGAGCTTCGCCCCTAATAAAACTTGCAAACATTCTACTTGGCATTAAGCGCAAAATGAACCTGGGCTGTCTATGTCATGTGTAGGACAGCCAACCGGCGGTCACTTAAAACACCGGAATGTATACCAAGGCATGATAAGCACAGCCGACGAAGGTACAAACTTAGGTTGGGCGATAAAGTTATTGATTTAGCAGGCACAGAATGAAATCGGATCAGAAAAGATAGAGTAAATTAATGATCACTAGAAGCGGCCTTCTTCCTTCAGTATAGCCACAGTATAGGCTCAGGACGATACATGGTGACCTTATGACACATTTCGTTGCTGATATTTCTGCCTAGTTTTTTTATGCGATTTTGTAATTTGGATGATATGAAACCTCAGTGCATTGCTTCGTTGACATTCACCTCTAGCAATAAAAAAGAAAAAAAATACAACCTTCGGCTATCCCTACCTCTATTTTCGTTTCACTTCATACCATAATATATATATATATATATATATATATATATGTGTGTGCCATATTTGGAGGCTACGTAAAGTAAGACATAATAATAATATCTGGGGTTTAACGTCCCACAACCACCATATGATTATGAGAGACGCCGTAGTGGACGGCTCCGGAAATTTCGACCACCTGGGGTTCCTCAACGTGCACCTAAATCTAAGTACACGGGCCTCAAACATTTTCACCTCCATCGAAAATGCAGCCGCCGCGGCCGGGATTCGATCCCGCGACCTTCGGGTCAGTAGTAGAGTGCCATAACCACTAGACCACCGTGGTGGGGCGTAAGGTATGACATAAAGACAACAGATGCAGCATGGAAGGTTAGCTTGCACGTTTTAATTCAATTACGAATAACGCCGCCTCCAGAAGACAGCCAAATGGATAGTTTCTCCAATGAGCAAGTGCAACTTATAGCGCGTGGCACTACAAGCATTCATGAGGCTGGAGTTCATACTCGATCGATAAAATTCCCACCCACCTGACATATCCGCCAGGTTTTCTCTCACACTATGCGAAGCAGGAAGCAGGCCTCGAGTGGCCTCGCACCGTACGTCATTGCAAAGTCCTATGGGCAGTGTGATCAGTCAAACGTTAATGGAATTTTCCCGTCCTTAATGTTCCTCCAAGGAAGCAGGGAAATGGATACTATGTTTTTGTATACAGCAATATGGCTTTGATAGATTGACTCCGTCCACGTCTTGTTGCACGCTTCCGACTTTCTTCTTCTTCTTTTTTTTTTGCTATTTTGAGAGATTAGGCAGATGCTCAGGAAGCGGAATTCCATAGACGAATGCTCGCGTTTCTGAGAATGTGGGAGAAATTACTGCGTTATACGATAGATAAAGAAACACAGCTACAATCTGTTGCCCACGACGAGGTCTTAGGAAGTAATGTTTCGTTAACCGCAAGTGATCAGTGGAAGGTTTAGCTTGAAGTCCGATCACCAGCTATCGCTGCTGAACAGCGTTTAGGGACTAGTCATGGCATGTTAAATCCTGGTATTAGGTGGTCGCCCAACACGGGCGAAGACTTCCCTTTCATTAACCGAACAAAAAAGTAATGGAAGCAATAATATATTCGAAGCACTTATTACCGTTTCTATCTATCTATCTATCTATCTATCTATCTATCTATCTATCTATCTATCTATCTATCTATCTATCTATCTATCTATCTATCTATCTATCTATCTATCTATCTATCTATCTATCTATCTATCTATCTATCTATCTGTCTGTCTGTCTGTCTGTCTGTCTGTCTGTCTGTCTGTCTGTCTGTCTGGCCACCTACGTCTGGGTGCTCTTGTGATCACCTCCTTAAATTGGTTATTCTCTTGACATTTTCAGTTTTCCTTGCACAGTTCGTGACACCACCTGTCTGTTCACCTGACGTCATGCGCAGATATGCTTTCGATTGGTCTATATATGAGGGACATCAGTTGTGAATGTCATTGCCTCGCATGATTATCGTGAGCGATCAACTGATTTCACTTCGTTTGATGCGTTTTCGGCAGCGCAAGCGGAGATAACATCATGTAGCCGAAAAGCGCTAAATCCCGATAAGCTCAACGCTCAGTACTGACACTGTCCATATCTCTTACGCAGAAATAAGTAACGAAGATGAGATAGCGCCTGTAGGAAGGGTTGTGAAGGCGAGAAGGAAACCACTCTGCCGTCTTTGAAGTTGGAGTGGCTTAGGGGCCATTTATTGATTTCAGGAGAATAAGGATCCGGTACACTACAATAAGTTGAAAATACAGTTATATGTCACATCCTGGATTTCTTGAAGAAAACGTGGGAAGAAGTCAGGTCTTGGGGACATTTAAGCAGTGCACTAGTGAAATATGCCACACGGTACGCTCTTTTAGAAGAGTAAGAAACGTTGTGATCTTCTACCAGACAGAATAAAGCTTTCTTTGCCCACTCTATGCCGACCACGGGCACAGATCGTTCACCCGTAGCAGATATATATGCACTTGCGAAACAGGATGAAGTTCATTACACTTCACGATTGAAGTACGTAGTTTCTTATATTCGAACTTACGCGCCAGTTTAGTTCGTGAAATAAGTTTTCTATTTACGCCTGCCATTTTTATTGTGTTATACGTTCGGCTTGCCAAGTGTTGAGAGAGGAGTGAAACTAAACTCTGCATATTGTAACTTTTTCGCAATGTGGTAACACGATTGCGAAATTGTACCATGCAGAATGACATCAAGCGCAACCCATGGAACAAAGTGCGAATGCAGAGGAAGCAATCAGATGCCATTCTATTTTGCTGCACGAACTCTCAGCTCTCAACAGCACCGTTTGTACTAATATGTGAGGCGAGGTTCATGAACTCAGAAGCACTGTCACCTTTGAAACATCATGGAACGCTCCGAGAGCCCCAAGGGCGTTACCGGACACACCTGAAGCTTCGCTATGTCAAACGTGCGGCATTTAATTATTGAGCGCCTTCGTCTCAGTGGCGTTGAGAATCCGTATTTGAAACGCTCAAACAGCCTCACTGGTCTACCCAAAAACCTGATGTGATTTCTGCGTGTTTATTGCCGTTTGCTTGTGCCGGAACTGGCAAGATTTGAGCTCCCACTTTCTTTCTGCTGTGCATTCTTTCCCGTCGCGTTTTAATGGCACCTCGTCGATTACCGTTAGGCTTCGTCACACGCAGGAACTCTTTTCGCTAGCTGACGCATCATCCGAGGCGCTCGCGCGCATTTGTAAGCTCACGCAAGCTGTAACTGATATGAATGGGATGCGTAGAGCGCAGGTTATGGCGCATGAAGCGCATGGCGCATGGCGCATGAGGCGAAGTCCCGTGCCGTAAGCTGCATCCATCCATTCAAAGCGTCGTGGAACACGAAGAGGAACGCTACGCGCGTCGTGTCTTCCCTCTAGCCTGGCCGTTAATTCTCACAGGGCGAGCGGGGAACGCGGTCGACAGGCGCGCGAGAACGGGAGGGGGAGAGTAGGAGAAGAGAGAGAGGGGGACGGAACGCGCATGCGCTGGCACTCATCACGGCCTTCCGCAGGAGAGAATGAGGCTCTTGAGAGGAGGGGGAGGAGGATGCGCATGCGCAGTAAGGGTTGTCACGCCGCACACCTCCGAATGGAACTCCGCCATAAGCTGCTTTGCATCTAATAATCAGGGTGTAGCTTGGATTGCTACCGGTATCCTGGCTCACCGCACGCAACAAGAGCCACTAATTTAGACTCAAGAAACCGAACGTTAAATTTGACAATTCGACCCGTCCAATAGCCTCAACCTGTATAGCTCACCTCTGCAACACCACTACGCAGGGAATAAGCACTGTCGTGTTCTCATCTCATGAGAATATCCTTAGGAATCCTCTGCAACTTTTTTGTGTAGCTCTGAGCACTGTTGCCAAATGAAGCGCTTGAAAGTATAGCTGCCTATGCGTGGGTCTTTAGACAGTAGGCATACATTAACATTGATTTCGTGTGAAAATATGACATACGTTTCGTCGCTAGTGTTTAGCTTTCTCAGTAATTGAATATGAATTGCGAAATTGCATGGTATGCTTATCTCCTTATCTGCAGGCCAGAACAATATAGACCACGGGTCTCAAACACGCGGCCCGCGGATCTCTAGTTAGCGGCCCTGCGCGCACATGCCTATCTTCATTGCACATTTTTTTTATTATGTTCCTGAGCTACACAGACGTGACTGTTCTCAAGGTTCTTTTCCGTGAGGCGGCCGATGCGTTCACCACTTTTTAAAATATGACCGTGAAACAAAAAGTGTATTGCAAAATAAGCGTCCATATTTCAGTCATTCTGGAGATCTGTGTCCTTATCTTCCTATCAAAACTTGACTTCAAGTACCCTTCAGAAATCACCCATATATCAGATATGACGCAGGCCTTCATTCAAATGGCACCGTTAGCTCACATTTCGTTCTAACTTCGCGAGATGCCACTCGACTCAAAGCCACATACGCCGGCTTGATCGCAGGCGAAACAGGCAGAGCACAAGTGCCCAAACGGGTCGTGTATGAAATCTCAAACATTTTTGTGGCTCCTTCACGAAACCGGCCACTGTATTTGACGATGCGCGTGTGGGCTTCGCTAATGACTCGGCACTGGTATTCACGCTGTTGAGGAGTTTCTAAGCTACGCTGTTTTGCGAATACACCCGCCTTGTGGCGAGGAGCCGAGCAAGTTGCTCGTGAGTTTCCTGGGCATGCGAACCCCTCTTTCCGTGATTGTTCAGCTCGTGACCGGCGTTTGGCGACGACTTCGCGGGCGGTCTACTCACGATTGGCCTGCCGCCGATTGCGTCGCTATTCTGTCCTTTTGTCTGGGAGCTCGGCGGCTAGAATACCAGATAGATCCGGTACGTACATAGCACAGTATTAATCCGTAGAAACAGCCAGAGGAGATCAACAGGATCAAAGCTCACAAACACGCAGAGAGAGAGAGAGAGAGAGAGGGAAGTCGTTGTTGAGGAAGGCAGTGGCGCTTCTCTTTCCCATAGCTTTGAAGACGTCCCAGTGGTAGCGCGTCTGAAAAAAAATCCAGCCAGCTCCACTTCGCGAACACTGTTGAAACAACGACGAGTATGACCGTCCTTCATCAGGCTATATCGTACTTCTATGTTTTTCAAGTCTTCCCTTCGCTGACGCTTAGCTTCGGCCTCCCTTCTACGAACATCGTGGTTGCATGAGTGATGACATGCCCGTTCTCGCATCAGCTCTCGCTAACGCTTACGTCGGGTGGATTCTTTATCGGGAGAGCGAGAAATTTTCGCCATTCTGAAAGGGCAACGCCCTGAACACTGACACTGACACGATTTTTACACTCCACTGCGCCTCACCGTCACCCAATCTTGGCACGTTTCTCGAAGGTTCACCCCTCGACATATTCAGCCCTCACCCTCGCTTCTCGCAGCACGCCCTCGCCTCTCGTACCACGGCGCAGCCCTCCCCTTCCTAACGAGCCTGACTGTCGCCACACTGCAAGACCCCGTGATCCCTTCTACGCCGACCCCGGACGTGAAAGCCTCGATTAAGAACTGCTTCGCTGTTAAAGGATTGGAACCACCCTGTGATCTGTGCATTTAAAAATGAAATGCTTGGAACCATCGCGTGAGGTGTGTTCGTGTTTCATTGTGCGACTAGACAACATGATAGTAAATGAAATGAGACGCCAATGTTCTCTCCGCCTACCTGCGTAGTTCTTGGCTGAAGAGCGCCTCCTCCAAGACGCTTCATCGCTTCGTTTCTCCTTCTCGGCTTTGCCTCTAGGTGGCTCTACTTTTACGGACACAATCCTAGACGCCGATTCGTCAAATGTGGCAAGCACGCTTGCGCTTTGAACATTATAGTAATGTAGGTCACACTAACGTCTTGCGTCGTTTGGCGTTGCCAAATAAAGCTTCTCAGGTTCCACTAGTAGCGTGAAAAACATCACAATAGGCCTACTTCTGACTACTTAAGTAATAGGGCCAAGATCCAGTCACACGACGTTGTATCGGTACAGTTGTATCGGCCAGAATTACAGCCTCCGATGTATTTGAAGTACATTTGCAATTTGCATGCGTGTCAACGATGCAATTTGGGTGAAGTTTTTTTTTCTGGAAGTGCGTTTTTCTCATGGTTTTTTGTTAGAGGTATCAATTTTCAGAATGTGTAATTTTTGAGAAAAGCGATGCAAGACATTTAAGTGAAATAAAATGATGTAAGCATTTTGACTGACGGATTTTTTATGTTCGCGCGGTTGATTAGTATACATAAAAATCACTGTTTCACTGCAAGGGCGAAGCAATGAATGCGATAGCAACAAATTGTAGTGTTACACGAAGTGAGGCTGGCAGCTAACTGTTTTACAACCGATCTCGCGTAACTACAAAACGCTGGTGTAGGAGAATACGGCCGCTCCAAGGAGAGATGCTCCCCGCAAAGTCACTTCGCGTTGAGAGCGCAGCACGTAGAAGGGTATACGAGCCGAGCGCTGTGCTGGCTTTCGAGATAGCGCGCGCGCCAGCGATCGCCACCCCGCTCTTACATTCAAAGTTCAAATTTGCTCCTCGCGCGACGCGTACACCCCCCCCCTCGCGTCTTTTAAGGCTCGTTAAAGACGGGCGGGGTATTTCCTGTCTGCTTCGACGGCAGGCCTTCCTAGCGGGGTGATGTTATCGCATGCACCCTCCGAGCGATGGGCCGTCTTGTTTGACCTCTGCTTCGGCCGCGTTACTCGCCCCCGCTCACACGCTTTTACGCGCAGTATAACATACAATGCGCGGGGGATCTTATCAATTTGGACTTCAGACCGGAAGGACATGACGTCGACGGCGACGGCGAAAACTCGCCATGACAGTCCATATAATTGACATTATAATAAAACAGGCAGATTAACACCGAAAACTATTTTGGTTTCGAAATGGTAAACTCCTAGGGCAGAAACCACTTTCCCATTAGAATTAATTTTCCATTGTTTATCACGTGTCGTGGTGACGAATAGTACCCAGCTATTGACACAGCTATTGCGGGATTGTAGCAGTAGGTCAATTCCCCCTTCAAAAGCGTAATAGCTCAAATAAGCCGAAAAACCGACAGAATGCGCCGTCTGATTCTACATAAAGTTTTCATTTATGTGGTCGCACTCGCTCAAGATCGCCCACAAATACAATGTACTAATGGTGCTTTCGGTCTTAAAGAAGTTCACCGTGGTGTCCAACAAAAAGCATCTGAGGCGCTTAGTTAAATGAGCCATCGGTGTGCGATATCAAGTAGCACTCAGACGCGGAAAGATCTACATATAGGCCAAACTAGACGCTGCATAAATGATAGAACGAGGAAACAGCTGCAGAATACAAAGGACAACCAAAAGACAAATTTAGCAGAGAGAGAGAGGGAGAGAGAGATACGAAGAGGAAATGCAGGGAGGTTAACCAAGCTTTGCCTCGGTTGGCTACCCTACACTTGGGGTGGGGGAAGGGGGAATAATAGAAAGGAAAGGGTAGAGAAGAAAGGAGAAGCGTAAGAAAGATATGGATGAACAGCGTGAAACTACACAACACGAACTCGCGCTGTTAGTTCACAGGCGCTCGCGAAGTGCGGTGGTCCTCAAGAAGCACAAGAGGGCTTTCGTGGCCTTGCGCATATGCGAGACCGCAGGCCAAGGTCCCAAGATCTTCTTTTCTGTCAGTTGTCTTGAGTCCAGGTGACGGAGCTTGACCTCGATACTACGTCATTGAGTCTGATATGATGGGCAGTGGCATAGAATGTGTTTAAGCGTCTCCTCGATGGCGCAAATGTTGCATGCAGCACTGCTGGCCATTCCAAAGACACGAATACGCATTCGTAAATGCCACGCCCAACCACATGCGGCACAGTAAAATTGCATCGCGTCTTGAGAGCCCGGATGACAAACGAAGTTGCAAATTTGGGTCAATCGAATGCAGGCGCGTGTTGGAGAAACCCTGCGTATTTTACTGCAGAAGAGTGATACGGCGTGCAAATGATTGTAGTCGCCACGCGGCGTCCGTTCTCAAGAGTGGTATGGGTGTCCGCAGGCCTTGGTCATGAGCCGATCGTGCAGCTTCATCCGCGCGGTCACTGCCGACAATTCCGCAATGACTCGGCAACCAGTGAAATATAATATCATGTCGTTCCTCGATTGCTTGGTGGTAGTCGTGCCTTATCTCGTACACGGATTGTTCGTCTATTCCGTGCGGTAAAGCGAACCGTAGTGTTTGTAAGGCTGTCCTAGAGTCGCAAACGATGGCCCATCGATTAGGTGGCAGCTGAAGGATGTACTTGACCGCACCTTGAAGCGCTGCGAGTTCTGCTGCTGTCGAAGTCGTGATGTGAGAAAACTTGAACTGTAACAGTACGCTATCAAATGGAACAACCACCGCTCCGGTAGAGCTGTTGGAATTAGTGGAGCCATCAGTATAAACATGTTTGCGGTCAAAGTAGGTTTCTTCCAACAGACGCAATGACAACTGCTTCAGGGCTCGCGGTGACATGCGTGCCTCCTTAACGATTGCAGGAACCGATAAGCACACGTCAGGTTGATGGAGACTCCACAACGCAGATGCCGGGCGCATCGCAGGTTTGAAGCCAGGCAGTAATATGTGGTAGTGTTTCGTCACAATACCGCAGAACGAAGCATGGGGCCTCCGCGCTGGCAAACACGCTAAATTATGTGACGGTAGCCGTGACAAATGCCCAATATGAACTCTCAGCGTCTCAACGATGATATGAGTTGTGAGCGGCTCTTCTTGTGCGATAGCGATAGTTGCAACTGTCGATGAGCATCTTGGAAGGCCAAGACATGTCGGAAGTGCTTGGGCTTGCACGCTCTGTAGCGCACGGATGTTATTCTTGCACGTGTTGGACAGGGCAGGAAGACTGTACCGTAGAAATGCGAGAAAGAGGGCTGTGTAAAGCTGCAGCATTGCATGCACGGATGGTGAACATGTTTTTCCGGCAACGAACTTCAATACATTCTCAATGCATTTGAGTTTTCTCTTGAGATACGCGACATGGGGACTCCAGGTTAGGCCGCGATCCACCATGACACCTACGAATCTATGGCTGCTCTTATAAGCAATTGATTGGACTTCGATGCACACTAAGTAGAAGGACATCGGTTTGTGTGTAAATGCCACTGGTGCACATTTTTCTGTAGCGATAGTCAAACCTTGCTGGCGAAAGTATGCAGATGTCAGTGTTGCCGCCTTCTGTATTCTTGCGCGCACCTGAGGCCGTGTCACGCCTGACGCCCACATGCAGATATCATCAGCGTAGAGAGATATATTAGCTGTCTGTGGCAGCGTTTCGGTGAGCCCCACCAGAAATAGGTTGAAAAGAGTCGGGCTCAGCCCACCACCTTGTGGCACCCCACGACTGGTGAAATGCTTATTCGTAGGCCCTGCTTCTGTTAGGACGAACATGGATCTCTTTGTGAGGTAGCTTCTTACCCATCGAAAGATGTGACCTCCAAGTTCTGCTGCTTCGAGAGCTTCGAGAACAGCCTTGTGGGTCACGTTGTCATAGGCACCTTTCACGTCTAAGAACAGTGCTACCGATAGCCGCTTCTTAGCTTTCGGCTGCTGAACGGAGGTCACCAAGTCAATGACGCTATCGAGTGAAGATCGACCCCGTCGAAAGACAGCCATAGCATCAGGATAGATGTTATAATGTTCTAGGTACCATTCCATGCGTGGCAGCAGCATCCTCTCCATGACTTTGCCGACGCAGCTTGCTAGTGCGATGGGCCGGTATATTGCCAAATCTAGCAGAGTCTTTCTGGGCTTCAACAGATGCACCAGGCGGCTGCACTTCCACTCGTCGGGGACTTTGGCATCATGCCAAGATTGATTGAATATGTCCAGGAGACAGCGTTGTGCCTTCGGACCCAGGTGACGTAAGGCAGCATCTGGATCCATCTGGACCTGGGGAAGACGAGCGTCTGTACGTGTTCAGTGCTCCATGAAGTTCTTCCATAGACAATGGAGCCTCCATTTGCTGATCTTGTGCAACCGAAGCGTCATGTACAAACAGGTCGGTCGGTATAGCGATTTCACCAGCCGTCTTGGCACAACACCAGAGACCTCAAGCTGTGAGCGACGTTGATGTAGTTACAGCGCAGCGAAGAGATGACACTGTTGCGGATGTGAGTGAATGCCTTGAAGAGTCCTCCATACGGGGGCCAAAGGCTTGCGGGGGTCTAGCGAGTTACGGAAGCTCTTCCATCGTTGTTCCTAAAGTTTGTGCATACGACGCTGGTTTTTCTTCTGAATGCGTCTGGATTCTCTGAGGTCATAGATGGATTTCGTGCGTATATATCGTCTTTCGGCACGCCGGCGGATAGCTCGAAGTTGCTCCAACTCTTTGTCGAGTGCTGTACGTCTCGATGTCTTCAAACACATCTTCGTAGAAGTCTCCATCGCATTACGAATCACTTCTTCAATTGATTCCGGCGGTTCGTGCATGCACTTCTCCACTGACATCTGATACGCTTCCCAGTCTATACGTCTTGAGTGTCCAGGAGAAGGAGAATCGTCCAGGCCTCTTACTGTCACGTACGTGGGAATATGGTGACTGCCGTGAGTTTCAATATCTATGAACCATTGAACTTTCGTGACAATACTATGCGACACCAATGTCAAGTCCAGGCAGCTACTCTAA
>NC_051181.1:14853644-14932236 GCF_013339695.2 Rhipicephalus sanguineus
AGAACCCTGCCTAACATGCCTAGCGGGACTATTTCTTTAGTCGCGGAGGCAATTGGCTGCTGGCTTCGGTCATCTGGCGGGGCCTCTCCTGTCTTCTAAGTTGTACCCCACTATAGGCACAGCAATGTCATTGCAGCATTTGCTGGCCTCGGTAGTGAGCAGCAAGTCATGCCAATATTCAGTGTGAGTTCAGCAGCTGGTTAGTGTGGATTGCTTCCAGCTAGTACTGGTTGCACTTGTGAAGTGAATTCAGGTTTTTAGTCTTTAAAATGAAGGGTAGGTCAGTTTTTATGAAATGACTGTCTCAGCAGCCAGAGTCTTGCAATGGATTCATACTGCTTGCATTTCCATAACGTTAGGTGGTTTTCACCTTTGTTTGAGACGTTCCGTTTTAACATGCAGTACCATTCTGTGGAGAGTTTTGTGCAAAACTCCACGCAGCATCTTTTCACAACTAATGTGGTGCTGCTGTTGGGTTACGTAGACAAAGCGGGGTTTACCAGTCATTGTGTTGAAAGCTCGCCGACCATCTGGGGATGATGGAGGATTTTAGCAAGTTTTGAAAGGCGTCCGGACGGTTGCTTGCATCTGTGTGCGAGAGCAGACAATGCGCACTGCATGTGTCACAACTTTGTGGGTGCACTTGTTCTATTTCCTACATGGTGATGTCGGTGTCCAACTTGTCGCCCAGACAACCGAAACCGAAAGTCGTTCATACAAATAAGGCGATGTGAAATAGTTTTCGAGAGAATACATGAATTTGGGAGTGTGTCTCTGCTTCCTAGATCAATAAAATGTTTGCAACAAGAATGCACAAGCCACAAATTTGATGGCAACCACCCCTTTAAGTGGTGTGTGTGAACTTGACGTCAATTTGGACCTTTGGTGGCTTTGTAACTCCTTATCTAACAAAATAATGCAACATGTTTTTAGAGATTAAGTTAGCGCACGTGCTTGGCTTTAATTCTGGGGAGTTTAAAGAAAATTGAAGATGGCCTTTTTTTAAACTGAGTTTCGAAGTATTTTATTTTTAGAGACGTTTCTTACCATATGCATTTATGGTTTGCGTCTGACACCATCCTCTGCAATCATACTTAGCACAATGGTTAACCTAATGCGTGGCAAATCTCTGGAAAATTTGGGAAATTTCGAGTATTATAGACGCGGAGTGAAAAAATCTGAAATGAGAGCATTATTGAGCAATGGGTGCCCGTATTTGCAGCTTCTTTTGCATAAGTTATGGGCAACAGAACTGCAACATAACATTTTATAAATGCACGTTACTCACAGTAGCCAAGAAAAAGTTGACTCGCAGCTGCACATAATTTCTTTGTAGGATCTCGTCAAAATCGTATTTCGGGAAATTCCGCGAAAAGCAGTTCTGCTGAGTGAAGACTTCCGTCCAAATCTTTTGACTTAGGCAAATTTTTTTTTCGCAAAACTAACATTGGTTTCGTGGCCCTAGGGACTCGTACAGCAAAATATTTTTCTTTTTTCAGCGAAATTAAAGGGGTCCACAGACATGCACCGATGTTATCTGAATACACTCTATCTGCTACAAAGTAGTAATCTTCATGTTTGCTCATGGAATCTTTATGAAATCGGAAAAATGTGGAACTAGCTGTACATTTGGTAATTTGCCCTACCTGCACGCTGTGGCACATAGGCTATACATAGGCGCCCCACTGATGCTTTTTTTAGTGTGAGCAATGGGGCCATAGTGGTCCCGAAGCATCAATTTTATGTACTTTTAAAAAATTTGAGGCGCGTTCTAATATGTTAATCTGGTACCTTCCCCATCTGACAAGTTTTTATCAGACTTTTGACTATGTAGTGAAGTGTACATCACAGGCTTGCTGTGTCAAAATTCTTCTATTATCCGCACCAGGCTCTTCTCTAACACTGTTGTCTTTCACATATGAACATTGGATGCTTGCACGTGTTCTCCATGTATGGCAGGCTGAAATATTCATATTTATTTTCGTTGGCTGCTGCTTCCTTGCGTTAGTGTCAAAGCAGTTGGGGCATTATACAAATGTGCAGGCAACCATTAATTGAATCTGAAATGCATGTGCCGTATTTACTCGAATCTAAGCTGATGTTTTTTTATAAAAAACAATGTGCGAAAGTGGGGGGTTGGCTTAGATTCGAGTAGCATGATTAAGTTTTTTTTTTTCTGGCCTTGCGAATTTCGAGTGTCGGCCTACAATCGAGAGCGGCCTATATTCGAGTAAGTACGGTACATATTCTAGTACTGTCACTATAGCTTCAGTGGTGGTTTGTCAGCTTTCAGTAGTGATTCATCGTAATGGTGGATGCAGGGTGTCGGAACGAAATGTTTTTCGTTTCGGTTTTAGTTTCGTTCCACCGAAAAAAGTTCCGTTTCTGTTCCGGAACTAAAAAAATAATGTTTTGTAACGGTTCTTATTTTTATGCAAAAATTTGAAGGTAAAGTAACGATAAAAACATAGGATTTATGGTAAACTTGCGCTCCTCTTAAGAACGTGGGACGGGTAAAACACGTTCTTCCCGCATTCTTCAGAGGAGCGCAAGTAACTGTACGACGAATTGCTACAGACTAGCGCGAGCTATGTGGGGTGTCGTGGCTGTGGCTGGCCCAGAAACCTGTCAGGGAGGAGACCAAGACAAACCAGCAACCATCTTTACTCCGCCGAGTCTCGGCCACAACTGCGAGCTGCGAGCGTGCCATCGTTCGTTTTTCTTCTTCTACGGACGACGCGCTTGCAGCCGCCGCTTTTATACTTGTCTATACGCTTCTATACACTTATAGGAAGGAAGAACCAGAGGTCAGCAACAGGAAAGAGCAGGCAACCACAAACGGTGGCAGCAAGGCGGCTGCCACGACGACTGCTAACCCGAAAATGGATGCGGAGCCCCCAGTTGCCACGGACAACACCGGGACCTTGGTTACGTGGTGGACGAACCGTGCCGACGTGTGGTCGTGCATGCCACGTGCTGTCCGCTGTGGCCAAGGATAGCGGCTACTGCGCCCTCCTCCCCAGTTTCACTGGAGGGGAGGGGGCAGTATAGAAGCGGTGGCTGCGAGCGTGCTGGCCGTAGAAGAAGAGAATGATGAGCGATGGTGCGCTCGCAGCTCGCACTCAGCAGCCACTGGCAGCGGGCAGTTGCGGCCGAGGCTCGGCAGAGTAAAGATGGTTGCTGGTCTGTCTTGGTCTCATCCCTGAGGGGCTTCTGGGCCAGCCACACAACACCCCAAAACTAGCACCCTTCCAAGTTACTGTATTTAAATTTCTCAAAAGTGAATTACGAATTTTCTGAGCAGGTTCTATGTTTTGTGTCAAGGGAGTGAGCATTTTCTCAGAAGCAGCCCGTCATCGAGGGTGCAAGACCGCTGTTCTGATAAAACAAACTTCAGCACCGAGAATGCCCTCTCCACACTAGTGTGACTGGCACACGAAAGTCCACTTGCATTAATATAAACAGCTCTGGTTGCCACTCTTTTCATTTTTCATAAAATTTGAACATCTTTACTTTGGAATTCTTGCATGAGATAAGCGCTAACACTATACCCTGACATATGTATTATTGCTCACGTTGCATGACCTCGGTTGTTCCAGGTCACCAAGTTTTCCCGGGAACTGAAAACTGATAAAAAATATTTCGGTTTCACTCTGGAACGAAATAATAGATAACGTTTGTTATTTTCGTTCCGGCCAAAAATATCTTTGTTTTTGTTTTTGGTTTTAGTTCCGTTCCGACACACGGGGTGGATGGCTATGTAATTTCAAGCTGTGATATTGGCGCAAGCCACATATACAGGGGCAATGCAAACATTCAAAGGAGCGTGTATTGATTTCAAAAGTTCCGGCTGAGCCCCTTCTAGCAGTGAAAAATTTTCACATTGCAGCATACTAGCAACACGTTATGTTGCCAAATTTTTCCATTAGCTTATGAAACTGTAGGCTGTGGTCCCATGATGTTGTTCACTTCCCTTTCTTTTTGTTTAGTGACTTCAGTTGATCTGCAAGTTCTTTCTTGTCTCAATGCATCACATTTTTCCTAATTGCACTAATTTTTTTTGTTCCTACAGCATCGGTTTCTCCATTCCTCGAAAGAGCCACGACGTGCGTTCTTGGCAATTGATGGGTACCATGTGCACAGAGGCCAAGGGATCGATCAGCTGGCCAAAATCATCGTCAGTTCTCTTGCCCGTGACTTCGGACCTGGAGTGAAGTCACATGCACACAGCGAGCTGGGTATCTGCTACAGGCTGCTGAAGTGCAGCCACTGCAACACAAAAGGCCACGAAGTCCTGCGAGTGCAGCAAATTCCTTCGCCTACCTTCCCAACATGAACCAAGACTGCTTTAGATCATCTTATGTGTAAAGCAGCACACAAAAACAAGACATGAAAGGAGGAATACAATTGAACAGGCCAACCACTGCACTTGCAATTAGCTTATTTTGAAGGGAAAAAAAGGAGGGGGTAATACACATATGCACAAGTGCACAACATTCAAATTTTTTTTAAGCACCGTTATGAGCAAAAGTCATTGTTGCATGTGGTGCACTTGTGGGTATGTACTATATACATATTTTTTAAAAGAATAAACTAGTGGCAAGTGCAACAGCTGTCCTGTTGAATCACATTAATCTCCTGTTGTGTCTTTTTTTCTGTGCGCTGCTTTACATGATCAGATGCTCTGTCACCAATTCACCCGACTTTCAACCTTACTGAAACTTGGCAAATGCTGCCTGCCATGAAACGGCCCTTTTCAGGGCCACCCATGTGTTGTCCGGCTGGTTGCGAATGTTCCCAACTGTTACCCAGATAGCCTCCTTGAAACTTGAGAGGAGTTGTGCGGCGCATGTTGACTCTGCTGGCTGTATATTACTTTTGTATAATTAAGATTGTGCCACAGGGTCTTTCAATTGAAAGTAATACATATAGCATGACCTTGCATTAATTATCTTTCATAAATGCTAATCACTACTCGAACAAATCGAGAACGTTTCTGTATTGCAGCAAATAAATGTAGAAATTGCATATGTCATCACACCTTTATTGCCCAAAAAATTGCATTTATTGCACATTCATCAAGCAAGTGACCTATGCAGGACACTATCTCTGCAAGCTCAGATGTGCACGCGCAGGCCTTGCATTTATGGCTTTGCTACCTCGGCAGCCCTCTGTTCTATTGCTACCTGTGAATGTGCCAAGCAGATTGGTCTGAACGGCATCACAAGTAGCTAAACACATTTTAGAGCGCAATGAACCGGGCTAGTTTGTACTACTTCATTATGTCACAGTGCGAGGAAAGAAGCCAAGGCACACAGTGCTGTGTCCCAGCTTTTTCCTCGTTCTGGGAGCACAGGAACAATGAACATTTGAGAACATTCACTTGGAGCTCCTACCATCACATTTGGCTACATGCTCCAAGCCCAGCTCGTCCAGACATGATTCAAGGCATCACAGTTGTGTTCGCATACATCATCTGTGTAGAGAACAAGTTATTTTGAATTGAAAAATGGCCATCCACCTGTTTTGTACAAGGCTACCAGGAAATCCATACTGATTTCTCAGAAAGGAAGACAAAAAATTTGTACTGTTCCTGGGCTCAAGCCTGGAACCAACACCTTTCCAGGGCTGTTTCTCTACAACTGAGATAGCCAGTAGGCTAGCAATGGGCAGTGTAAGGGCCAATTAGTTGAAAAGTCAAAGCACACAGAATGTGGCAAATGGGTCCCGTGGAAACGTGCAGCAGCTTTTAGCAGAAGATTCTGCGTTAATATCTATTTATGAAAATCAAACTTGAAAGAAAAAACATTACTTGCAGCTGGTTATAAGCTACTTATACCTACTGTGCTTTCCACAGAACTCATTTGTCATATTCAGTGTCCATGTGCTTCAAACTGAATTTGCCCTCGCACTTTGATTACTAGCATACTGGTTAGCTTAAATGGTAGAGCGACCACCCCGAAAAAAGTCGTTCTCGAGTTCAAACTGTGGACCATGTCAAATTTTTTGCCAACTAAAATGCTGTTCTTTATGAGAAATCCATATGAATTTTCTCGTAGCTTTGTGCAACAAATGGGAGTGGATGGCCATTTTTACATTCATAACCCTTTCTATGTTGTGCAAAACTCCGCTGTTATAAACGAGTCATTTTCTAGCAGCCAACAGCACATCATAGTGTTTGTAGATCTGGAGTGCTTCCCAATACGGACCACTGAGAATGGCACAGTTGCATTGTGGGGCAAAAGTATATGGACAGTTTGTGCCACTGAGCAAGCTTATGTTATGAGGCCCAGCAGCACATAGTGCTGGCATTGTTGACATAGTTCCTTGAAAGGCAGTGGGGGTTAACATAGGCTGAAGTTGAGGCATCTCCGTTGTAGTGCAGACAAAACGGGTGCGGATAGTTCGTTCATGCTACTGAGAGAAAGTAACGGAAGACATGGCAGCGACACACAATGCCGTTTATGAGTTTGCAAGGCAGGCCAACTGCACCAAGGCGGATGAACTGCAAACAAGAGAGCCACATGGTGTTTCTAAGTGTCAGGCTGTACGTCACGAAAATTTAGCTCAAGAAAGTGAGCCCATAGTGTGCACTATAGGTGACCGCATCTGTTTGTATATAACATGGCAAATAAGCTGATTGGTACAAACTGAGTGAGAAGAGTTTAGCAAGAGTTTCATGCCACGTCTTGAATGTGCTTGAAAAAGTGCGTGAGCCAACATGTTAATAGGCTGCTATCAAACAATGTATCTAGTTTTTCTTTTCTAGTAAGACCTGTATATCCGAAAGTTGGCCTCCCAGACAAATATGTATTATGGGTGTCATACTGTCAATTTTGATCACGATGGGACCTGACTGGGTAGAATTTCTCTACTGTGATTATTTACTGTATGCAAGTTGCAGAAACGAGTCAATCACTGTTGAGAAATTTGACCCTGATTGGGCTTAATTGCGATCAGCAGTGCACCATGTGACAACGGTATCATCCGAGTTAGTTTCTAAGTATGGTCTACATCCAAGCCGTGGATGGATCAACCTGTAAACCTAAAGCGGCGGCACTTACGACTGCAGTTTCGCAAAGTCGTACTCTGTCTTGCTGCAGCTTTTAGCACACCATTCTTTCTATAACTGTTTGAGACGCTTTGTATACAACTGTCTACATCACATGTTTTTGCTAGTCGTGTTGACTAGTGGCTAAGAAAGAACAAGATACATTTAAGAGTGGATAAATTGAACCTCCTGTGTAATAGATCTGTTTTCAACTTCATTTTGCAGTGTACTGTTAAATATAGTCAATTACCAGAAGGCACTACCATGTTTGATGTTCCGCTTTTTCCAAATCACCTAAAAAGTTGCTCGAAATGATCATAACCAAAAAAAGAAAAATTAGTACTGTATTTCTAGCCTGAGATTTCATTCTATTTTTGCAAAAAGCAGAACATGAATGACTTCAGGTTCAATGCAATTGCAGTTTAATCAAGATTAGTTACTATAAAGCACATACATGACAATATTTTTGTTGCAACGTCGAGTCCCTTGAGATAATGTGCAACTCTGACGAATTACAGGCAGTTCTTCATAGATCGCGTCTGAAAGGGTTTAATGTAGTCGAATGAAAGCTCGCACTTGAATCGAAAGTTCAACCCGACTTGCAGCTCAGTGGTAGCAAGTTCTACTGTGCGTTTAGTTCTGATTTTTTTCTTTTTTTTTTTTTGCACGAAGTTATACAGAACACACCCTCAATTGGTGCGCTGCTGGCAGGCACTGATTAGTTACTGCATATGCTACCTTTAGGTAGCGTAGTCAGTAACTCTAGCACTGATAAGAAGAAATCAGCGTCTTTAGGTTTGAACTCTTCCAGAAACACCCCCTTTCGTGAAAACGAGCAAGTGTAGCGCAAGAATTTTCAAAAGCTTTACGTTGCGAGGGGTGTTGGACGTGAACAATTCTGTCTCATCAATAATGCAATGTCCTGATGCACTGACAGCGCAGAGGTCATCAAAAGCAAGCTATCGCTTCCATTATAGCACTAAAAGCGCCTTCAAAGCAAAGCTGTCAAATTGAAATCACGGTTTACATGCATGTACAAAAAAAAAAAAAGAGGGGGGGGGGGGGGCTGGGCAGTCATCGACGCCCATTAGCAAAGCAATATTTGTTCGCGGCAATACCTAGTACATCTGAATTTGCTGCACAGCTTTAGCTTATATTTTGTGTGGTACCCGCGCGTTCATGCACGTTCACGATCGTGTCCCGATCATCGGAAATGATTTTTCAGAGCTCGACTGGCTCGATACCACATCTAGCGCAAGTTAACGATCAAAGAGCTCGATACCTATCGAAAGCGCAGAGCATGACACTCATACAAAGCACAATGTTGAATTGGAAGTTGCATCGGAACGTGTATCTTACCAATGACCTCACCTGCTATGGCGGGCGAGCGGAGTCGAGTACGAATATCCACGGGTGAAAAAGGCACCACACCTTCACGTGTGAGAAGACATACCCTAAACTCGATAGCGAGCGTTAATGTTAACATTACCGCGTACAAGAAACTAGCGAAAGAACAATTTACATCGCGCAAACGCTGCAAATTGCAAATAAACAATCCGCCATTGCAGACGATGTCGATGTTGATCGAGCTCTCCTCTGTACTGTAATAAAGGATTCGCGCCGTAGCCAGAAAACGTGTGCAAATACCGCTGCAATAATAATAATAATAATAATAATAATAATAATAATAATAATAATAATAATAATAATAATAATAACAATAATAATCTAAGCATTCATAAAGAAAGAAACGGATCTAAATCGATTCTGACTCTGTCCTCGTGGCTTGAAATGAAACTGCATTGCATTACTGTAATGAATGTAGTGCAGAAACCGCATGCACAAGTATGCATTATCAACACAGGAAGACACAACCAGGTTAAGCTTTGACAATAAGGCTTTATTAAAATGCTGGTTTGGTTCCTCCATAGCTTTGGGAAATCAATGTCATTTAACACCTCTACAATCAGTAATACAATATCTGAAATGAGAAATCATAAGTGAGAAATGGGCAGGTCAGCACATTCACCAATCGAACACTTTGCATTCCAGTCAATTATTAATTACAGCAGCAGTTGTGTCAGATAGAGCAGATGAGACATATGAGTGACTTAAATTTTATATTTAGTGGAAACCTCGGTCCAGTGCCAACATCAACACACAGTACTTTTCATATTTGTTGAGGCATGTGGTCATCATTGGCAATAATAATAATAATTTCTGGGGTTTTACGTGCCAAAACCACGAGGTAGGTAAAGGCACGCTGTAGTCGAGGGCTCCGGAAATTTTGACCATCTGGTGTTCTATAGACCATCTGGTGTTCTTTAACGTGCACTGCCATCGTACGTACACGGGCTTCTACCATTTCGCCTCCATCGAAATGTGACCGCCGCGGCCGAGATCGATCCATGACTTTTGGCTCGGCACTGTTGTGGCCGCCTCCAGCTTTGCAATGCTTTGCACTATGTGCAATGCCCGACTCGTTTCAGTTACTGTTTCAGGTGGGCTCTCATAGTCGTTATTGTCACTGCTTGACAATGTGTTAGCAATGACCACACAGTGAATGTGCTTGCACACTTTGAAGTGTATCAGGTGCGCACACACTGCACATTCATTGCATCTCAAGGGACAGCAAGCAGCATCCCCGACTTTTGTCACTGTATAAGAGTGCCCTTTAGTAGACTGAGATGGCACAGTCCACGTGCCGTCTTCGTTTAATTTGGCACAACCTGCCCCCCCCCCCCCATTTCAGTGCCAGATCTGTGGTACCTTTCAACTGCACTCAACTTCTTGCCCTTTGATCATCTGGATTGCCCTCTTCATCAAAAAATGATATGTCAAGTCCATGAGTGCAGAAATTAGTTTATCAACACGCTTATTCTTCTTTCCCTCCAGCATGCTGTGCTTCATCGTCCTGTGCATGCTCTCAAGGTGCATGTTGGTGTTGATACCTGCCCTCGTCCTAAAGCAGTAGGCCCGCTCTTGAGGTCTAACTGCATAGTTGTCCTTGAAGTACTTCAGAAAATCCCTCAGTTTTTCTTCCTCAGTGTCAAGGAATGATTGAAGATACTTTTCAAATTCTTGCTGGTCAAGGAACTCTAAAAGGAGTCGCACGTTGTGGTACACGTCTGGCCTCAGTTGTTTTTCTACACACTCATGTATCTTCTTCTGCCAATTCCTATCCACATGCCAGGTGCAGAGAAGTTTCTGCTGAGGGACACCCATAACTGACGACCATGCCTTGTAAAATTGTGAGGCGTCATCAGACATAAATGTCTTAGCAGCCACTTTTTCGTTGATGGCACACTCAAGAGACCTGAAAAAGCTGCCAAGTTTTCCTCATTCATCCTGTTGCAGATGAAATAGGCTATAGGTATACCTTATCCCACTTCATCTAGCACTAGAAGAGTGGTCAGCTCAAACTGTTACCCTGTAGTTCCATGTGTTGAGTCAAGACACACAGTGCCCGTGCCCAATTCTTCTAACAGCTCTTTTTGTGGCTCTGTCATCAAAGCAAGGGCAAAATCTGTTGCACCAAAAGTACCAGTTGGGTCCACTGCACCT
This sequence comes from Rhipicephalus sanguineus, assembly GCF_013339695.2. Lineage (NCBI taxonomy): Eukaryota > Metazoa > Arthropoda > Arachnida > Ixodida > Ixodidae > Rhipicephalus > Rhipicephalus sanguineus. The sequence continues at coordinate 14,864,260 of NC_051181.1, forward strand.
TGTGCCTTATACAGACAGACAAGTGTTTCACCTTTGTCTTACATTGCTTTCACCCACATATCTACACTGACAGCATCATTGGTGTGACACTGTTCAGGAGCAGCAATGTGAAACTGCCGTTTGATGTTATGCAGAGTTATGCGTTCTGCCAAATGTGCTGGCCTCAGCTTACATGCCCCCAACAGATGTTCTTATATTATTCAATATGGTTTTCATGGGCACACCACGCTCCAGGTCCTCTGCTACGTTGGTTAACCCCGTTGGCCTTTTCTTTGTCACTCATCCTCAAGTGCTGAATTTCTGCTTTATGGCCATAATGCTTTCTTTGGTACCTTACATTTATGGTGATATCTTCAGGTGCCGGGCTCTGAGTGTTCTCCTTCTTCGTCACAGTAATAAATGAAAGACATATCTTACCGGACTTGCAGGTACCCTGACTTTTTTCTCGACGATTACCATGACCTTCCTTTGGCCTAGCCACTCCTGATCTATTAGAGTAGTAGTGGCTCCTCGTTTCCCCACTGGCCAGCTTTTTGGGAGCCGTGTGAAGAACAAACCAACAGTTCGCCTCTTCCTGAGCTTTCCATTCACTGAATTCTGTAATACAAATACAACATAGTATCAGAGAGAGACATTAAACCAACGAAAATAGTTCAAAGGCCTTAGACATAGATTACAGGGGCGTAGCCAAGGGGGGGGGTGGGGGTTGGGGAGGTTCAAACCCCCCCCCCCCCGAAATTTTTTCAATTTTGCTTGCGTATATAGGCACGCACACATACAAACGCACGCACGAACATACATAAAGTATGGTTGAACCCCCCCCCCCCCAAAAAAAAAAATTTCTGGCTACGGCCCTGACAGATTAATGTCAAATGTTTTATTTTGCTCCCTCACTCTCTCTGCTTCACAAAATAAATTAAGTCCTTCAGTTACCCTTCATCTCATTCAGTGCACTGATATTCTTTCTGAAAAACTTCTGAAGCATAAGTTTTTGACCGAGCTTACGAATGTGCTATCAACGGCAAAAACGACTGGGTGATAAATGTGACATGAGATGAACATGGGTTTTAACAAAAATGGGTCATACAAATGAAGAAACAAAGTATACGGCTTAACAGCGGAGGTCATCAAAAGGTATTAAAAAGGCCTTTAAAAGGTTAAAACTTAAAAAGTAAGAACAATAAAAGTCAACAGGTTTTGCAAAAACACAAAATCTTTCTTCGAGAGCACACGTTTTCCATAGTTTTGTGTGACCTTGCGGAGACCTTGTTGCACAGACTCAAGAAAACCAGTGATGTGCCTCCAAAAAACAGAGATGGGACAAAAACTGCTGTTATCCCATACGTGCACCAAGTGTCACATAGGATTAAGAAGGCTGCAGGGTGCGCAGGAGTCAGTGTAGTGTTTACCGCCCACAACAAACTTTGGAGGCCTGTGCAAGCGTGTAAACGTGAACAGTGAAAGGCCTGACATGCTGAAAGAAGCACACCACGCGGTTTTTGTCTTGCAAATGCGGCATCGTGTATAAGATTCCGCTCTCTTGTGGATGTGTTTACATCGGCCAAACTGGCCAATGTATTAACGATCGCTTGTGTGAACACGCCAACAATTTAAAAGTCTGACGGCAACATGGCCTTACACTGTGCAGCTTGCGGTTGTACCCCCTTTCTTGACCAGGCTGTCATAGCTCGAGAAATATATGATGCATCATGTGCAGAACAGCTCGGACCCAGCTGTGTCAGCATGCCCTCTGTGTCACTCTCGAAGAAAGAGTCTGCGTTTTTGCAAAACTTTTATTGTTGTTCTCACTTTTTAAGTGTTAACCTTTTCAAGGCCATTTTTAATACCTTTTTACAGCCTCCTTTGTTCAGCTGCATCATTGTTTCTTCATTTGGATGACCCGCTTTTTGTTAAAACCCATGTTCATCTCATGTCGCATTTATCACACAGCCGTTTTTGCCGTTGATAACGCATTCGATCATGAGCTCGGTCAAAAACTTCTGTATGGTATCAAGGGTTTTTTCGCTTTGTCGCCCTGTTTCCATGGGCACGTTACCGCCTGTAATCTTTAGCGAGAAAAAAAAAGCGTAAGGAAGAAAAAAATTAATTTTTTTTTGACAGTCTTGTTCTGAAGCACTCGATGTTACCACGTGATGAGTGTAGTGCATTAAATGTTAGTTTGAAGTAGCGCTCTATATGTCGTTTTCACTGTCCCTGTCTTGTGCGCTCACCTGTTTCAACACATCATGTATCCACCGGACATATTTGCTCTGCTTTGTTTTTAGAGGGAAAACAAAAAAGCGACGCAAGCGGCAGTACTTTCAGTGTGATCGAGCAAAATTGTGAAAAATTAGCTATGCCTCTGTGCATACTTCTTTTCTTTTTTTTTTCTACGCGACAAGCACATGCGAATTATAACTAGCTGGCACAGTGAATGCACGTGGAAGCGGTCATGTGCTGTACAGCCTCACCACAAAAGATGATAAAAATGCACTGACACTGTCTTTTCCAACAACTATAAACTGAAAACAGGATGGGTACTCACCTTTATCTTTGTGGAACGCCTGCTGCACGTAGTCGGCGGCGAATTTGTGCGCTGCGATGTGGTGCTCCACATATTTTTCCAGTGAAGACAGGCCAACGCCACAAACGTCGCACTTCATCACCGACGACACTTCGTGACACGTGCGCGGAGACAGCGCCGGCGGAGGTGAAGATGACACTAGGACACTAGGACACATAGGGACGAAATTCATCAAGCACGTGACATACTAGGCACTCCGTGGCGACACGGGGAAAAGTCAAAACTAACTTAGGGAAAGAAAGTCTTCAAGTGACGTCACACGTGAGTGACGTAGAAGTGACGTCATCTATTGTTCGCGAGAGAGCCCAGACTCCGGCGAAACGCATGTGTCGTTACCGTCGTGCTGTCGGCCCGTCGCCAAGCCGTCGCTGCGCTGGGCTCTTGTCGGGGTGTTTGTCCACTTGCCGGCGCAGTCTGTCCCAGAGTTTTAGGCGTCGCTTGGCGCTCTCGGTGTGCTCGACTCGGGTGTCGACGGAATCGTCTGAGAGACCCAGATATTCCGCCAGGCTTAGCGTGGGGTGCGCCCTTGCTCCGAGTCGCGGGCAGTCCATCATGATATGTTGGATGGTTTCCTCCGTGGCCCCGCATAGGCGGCACGACGGGTCCGCGTCGAACAGTTCCCAACGCCGCTGCTGCGTGGTCAGTGACCCCGTCCTCGCTTGGAACAGAAGGGCGCTTTCCCGGTCGCCCCTGTAAAATGGCTCACAGTCTGGAGTCACCTTGTATTTGAGGTATAACTGCAGGCTCCGTTTCTTTGCCGCCGAAGTGCGCCACCTCTCTGTGCTGGCTTCGGTGATAGTGTTTTTTGTTATTTGACGCCATTCTCGTTGAGATTTTGCTTCTTCTAGTTTCGTGTTATGGCCGAATTTATTTTCCAGGGAAGCCAGTCTTTTCATCCACTGTGTTTTTATGCCCCTGTATCGAAGCATATAGAGGAGGCTATGATCGAAGGTAGCCAGCGCTGCCCAGGTGGCGCGCCTAAAATGTACAAGCTGCGCCGCCCTGGCGAGCTAGCTGAGAAACATCCAGTAATACAGAGCCGCCGCGAGGCGCACGACTGGTACGAAGGCACGTTTCAACGTGCCCTCACATACCTTGTGGCACGTTCAAACGCATGCTGAACGTCATTCGACACCACCGCGGCTTTTGCTCGATGTGCGTCGTTTTGTTGGTACTTTGGAACGCACAAGACTAGCGAAGATCGGGACTCTTCGCTGCACTGTGGCGCAGCGGGCGAGCAGCGATGCCACCGATTATTATCCGCTGCGGTTTCAGTGATGTGATGTGTGCGGACGGGTACCTTCGCGAGAGTGTGCTGTCGAAAGGACGGAAGCTGTCCAATAAGAATGTGTATGACGTGGAAGAAGCTGTTTTTCGCAGAGACAGCGATTGTGACCTTTCGGCAAAGTGTCAAGCACCGTACGACGTAAACTTACAGGTAAGTGCATGTGTTCAAACTGCGCTAGCAAGCTCGACGGTGTATGCATTGTGTTCGTTGTGCGCCCGCTTTGAAATAACTTACAGCCTCAGGCAGCACTGAGAACATTCAGCCCAGTGAGTGACAGCTGTTTTGAGCTAGCATGTCACATTTACGTAATCTGTAGTTACAGCTCTCGTACTATATTACAGAAGCTATTTCGCTACACGCTTTCCTTTACGGTGTTTTGAACGGCTTGCATGTGCCCACAAAATGCTCGTATCGCATTCTTAAAAAAAGTTTTTGAAGCTGACGGTGAAGCGTGAAATAAATGTAAAAAGTCCGGTGTAAAGAGGAGATCAGCGGTGCAGACCGTTTGCAAACTTGCGATCGGCCATCGTCTAAGCCTGATACTTAGAAAAAAAATGCCTTTGAGGAACGTAGTCGTAATTGACTTCGTGTTGGTTCCGAGTTTGACATGCAGTGTGTAATCAGCAATGGAACATGCGTAGACAACACGGTTTTTCTCGCGGTCATGAATTTGTAACCGGTCTAGAGCTGTGCACTAGACAGTGACGTATAATACCGTTTTACTCTAATGTAACGCGAGTTTTTTTTTCTAGATTTTTACAACCTAAAGTCGACCCTCGCGTTACAATCGAATACCGAAATTCTATTTTTTCTTCCTGGACGTAATGAAATGTCACCCCGGCGGTCATGTTACAATCGAGTAAATACGGTATGTGTAATAAACGGCGCGATGCTTACGCAACCTAAGCTGTCATGTGCTTTCTTTAACTTTTTCAAGGCCAGTTTCAAATAAAAGATTTGTGATGTTTTCCAGAGCGCCAACCCATGTGCATCGGTAGAAAGCAAAGCCGAAGGGAGTCAACTATGCTCTGGACTATCTTTTTAATTTCAGTTATTAAAGACATTTTTGATTGTGCCGTTTGTGGATACAACAATACCGCCGATCTCGACGCTTCTTTTTCCTCGTTTCATGAGCGCGCACGGCGGCATGGTTCACGTTAGCAGCCACTCGTATTTGTTTGTATGTCCGAGTGTTTCCGGCCGTGCCCGGCAGCTCATTTGTAATATGCAGAGCGCTCAACGCATGGCAACGGCAGCGGCGCGCTATTGGCTACGCGCACACAGAGACGCCGCCGCGCACTTCCGCCTAGCAACGGCTCGCCACTCGTACCAGCCGCACTCTCGTTTCCAGGTTGCTCTCGCAAGACACGCAGCGCGATTGCAGCATTGCAGGGTTTCAGAGCCCTTGCTGCTCTCTGGCTGCTACGCTTTGCACGCGCAGTACGTTAGGTGTTATTGCGAGTTCGTGGTGGAAGCTCTATGGCCAACGTGGAAAACACGTCGCTCGCCGTGCACTTTTTTTTTCTGGGAGTAGCAGTTACGCAGTTGCGAGTTTAGCGTGCAGCAGTGGATTGGTGTGACGCTGCTGTGTACCAGCGGGACATTTGGTGTGACGATCCGCCTGCCTGTCGAGATCGCCGGTTTGGCTTCCATCGAGGACGTCGTTCGGCAATACGCGGACGACGACGTGCCGTCTTGTCGTGCGAGTTTTTGTGCTTCGCCTGCGTTCTCGCGAACACCAAGCAGCCACATGGGAGTGCCCACAATCCAGGCCAGCGTTCTGTTATTCTCTGCAAATTAAATTTTCTTAAATGTACGCCGGTGGGAAGCCAATAAAACAAGCATGAGGGAGGTGGCAAGCCGCTCAAAGAGCTCCGTTCAAAGGATCCTTCTAAGGATGGCCGACGACTTTCCCCTCGCCATGGGTACATTCTGTTGCGTTGTTTACTTCCAAACAGAGAAAAAATGTCCCAGTGAATTAAGGAAGGTAGGTATGCAGGTATCTTTTATACTATTTGTGCCCAGGAGAGCATTTTACGAAAAGTGCATTACTGCATTTATCATGTCGCCACTCGTTCAATTTCTACCAGAGGTGTCTAAACACGCAACGACTCCTTCTACATAAAAATATAATGCCCAGATAAAGAAAGGCGACATATGGTGCAAATTTTACTCACTTCAAACAATAAATACCATTAAAACTGAAGAAAACAGTGTGCCGCAAACAGAGCTTTGTTCATACACAAAACAAGTGCTTTTATTAACACTGAATGAATCTTCCAGTCTCTCTAATGCTTGAGCAGCTAAATTTTTTCTTATGTTGTAAAGCCTTTTAAATGTGAAGCATTTCTTAGGAAACCAAAGGCACTTTGAGCATTTCTGTCTGCCTATCTAGCCGCCTACGTCTGGGTGCTCTCGTGGTCGCCTCCTTAATTTGGTATGGACCAAGAAGCCATAGGAGGGCACGAGGGTATGATGAACATGACTGTCAGGTTATGGCATGAATAAGGTGAAAGTCTGATAACGTAGTAAACATTACATATGTACACTTACAACACAGGCGTCAAGTTGGGTTAATGCCAATTGTGGTTCCAGGGTGGGCTCCACTTTTATAAGTCTAATAACATTACATACGCACTCTTATGACTCGGCAAGCTATATTCAAGCGTTGCTCGACCCCGGAAGAATATGCTAACCAATGATATTTGCATCATCGCACCATAGTGTGCACTTCGATTCGATGAAACTGGCATCTGTGCTGAAACGTGAATGCTGATGTTGTATCAGACCATAAGTTACCCTTTAAACGCCAGTGTAGTCGACGTGGCTGGTAAGTCCCCGATGTGCACACTACTTCATTTACAAAAACACATCGATTCACGTAGTAACGCTTGGCTCAAAGCGAAAAAATGCATCATAGACAGCAACATAATGACTACTTCGCATGAGACTGATTTGCACAATGCTTGGAATCTTCTGAATTTTCTTTCTTCGGTTCTTTCCTGTATATTTTTTCTTCACGTCTCAACCTTCTCTGTTTCTCATGGGCAGCTTTTGATTCTTCTTTTAACTTTGCAAAGAGCTTCATTTCTTCGAAGAACAGTTTCATTTCTCGCGCTCCTACAGCAGTGTTGGCTTTGACAGTTTGTTGACAGAAACAGCAGAGAGCCTTTCGATGTACATGGCTGTATCTTTCAGTACACTAGTCTCTTCATCAACAGTGTGGCCAGAGCCACGTTGAGATAAGAGCGAATCTGTTTGTGGTGTGCGAGCTGTCTCTTGTCTTTTTCGAAATGATTAGGGGTGTGCGAACTGAAATTTAGAACCAAATCGAATAGTGATCATACCGAATCAAATACGAATATGAATCGAATACTATTCAAAAACTATTCAAATAATAAGGTAACCATTTTCAAGACTATCTAGCATTCTGTAACCTTTTGTTTCCAACAAATATTCCCAAACTTTGACAAAGGGACATTACCATTACAGTTAACCGACAAAAAATACCATAGTTATGTAAACTGAGGTAAGCTCGTATACAGTAGCGACTCGAGCCTTCGAGGCAATTTTTTTTTACTGTAGGATGAATACGGCAGTTACGTCAGTATTTTAGGTGGTACTTTGTCACCAGCTTTTAAGTAACACTAAAACCTCAAATTTCAATAATATTTCATGAATGAACATCGTGAATCTCATTATAATCATAGTGGATTGAGGACACATTCGGTTCGGCAACACTGGAGTTGAAAGCAAAAGGTCTCACATGGTGGTGAGTAAAGCTTCGGTAGTCCCATAAAAGTTTGAGCTGCATGCATCTTGGTAATTCCTAATTAAAACAGGAAAAATGATCCTTCGCTCTTCCAATGTGTTGTACCTTTGGGGTTTTCCCGTCGGTGCTGATTATTTGAAAAGTATTCGTAAAATATTCGGCAGTTCGAATATGTGCTATTTGATTCGAGTACCGAATCGAATAAAACGCTATTCGATTCGTTATTCAAAATTTTCTAATATTCACACACCTCTAGAAATGACCTTAAAGCTATCTTATAACTCTGTTGGTTCCAAGGTGTTGTTAAGCAAGTGCATTTTTTCCAACTCATCCTCAAAAGGCATTGGTATTGGAAAGTTGCTTGGTTTGTTGCACTGCACTGCTGTTTTTTGCTTCATTATTGTCACATAATGTGTGCTTTAATGCTCTGCAGTTCTCACTGCTCAAGGAGTTTCCTTCAACTTGCTTGCTATTTGTCGATCCATTTCCTTTTGTTGTTAATTTCTTCATTGGTTTCACTTGCCTAATGTACTGTTCATGATTATTTAAAAATAATCTTGTTTCCCCCGCTGTATATTCACAATGATGGCCTGCAAACATGGCAAACACAAATCAGTACACAGATCCACTTCTGAGCATATTACAGATCATAGTATATGCGTAGTGTACTACAGTTCCCAATTCAGAGCACTTCAAATAGAGCAGCACAAGATTTATCAAAGCGCACACTGCACGTGTGTGTACTTCATTTAGATGTAAAGTGCATCAGATCTTGTACCGTCGGCAGTGTCTTTTCTTGTCACCTGTGGTATTTTGACTCTCGTTTGTCTCAACCTAATACGCTCCACGAGGGAGAGCACTTGTGCTAATGAGCTGCAAAACCTCAGCTACTACCTTGCCTAGCGCCTTGTTTAAATACACTGCTTTATAAAATAGTGCAGCATAAAATTTATGACTGTGCATATTTTCTGTCAGTTGCTAGTACTCCTAACGTACAACAAAAATCCTGAAGAGCTCCACCTCATGAGTTCCACATCCGTGAGGAGCGAATGCAACTAGCACTTTCAAGTGCGTTAATAACGATACTAATAACCACAAGAGAAAAAAAAAAGCGTGAAGCCGTGTCAGGCTTCACAAGACCATTTTACCTCTCTCAGAAAATTAACCATCAAATTAATGTGGTAACTTGGCATGTCATTTATTTAAACTGTGCTGCTATCATTTGGGACATCCATACTGGGACACTCAGACAGGTATACATTGCTGTGGAAGAATTTTAATGTGAATCAAATCGGTTTACATGCTCCATCAGTTGCTCATGATTTTACAGTGAAAGCTGTTATGAGGTCACAACAACAGCTGGTTTTGGTGGCATAGTTGTCTGCCGCCGGTGTCCATAACTGCTATTGCGCACAATGAGGAAAAAAATATTCAAGATTGAGTGGGATTTTAACCTGGGCCTTCTACGTGGCAGTCGAGTATTCTGCCACGCTTGTGCTTGAAGCTACTTTGCAAAAAGATCCAATGCATGTGTCATGTCATGTAATGCCAATTGTGTAGCAAGTGGGTGGTTTAAAGCAGCCCAACCATTACAAAAGGCTCAGCCATAATACTTCATCATCAGCCACATCAACAAAGTACACATAATGCCTCTCCAATGTGCAGTGTGTACCTTGCTTCTCCGCAGAATGATGACGTAGTGGGTACTTTGCAAAATTATGATTTATGGCATGCATTTTTCTATTTTTTTAATGGCTAATCAAAATGGCCAATTTAGTATTCTTATATTAATATTCATTAAGAACAACAATTCATTCTACTAGACGCCATAATCTCCGATACAAATTGAGACATTTAAGATCAAATCATCCTCCTGAGTCTTGGCCGAACCCCCCCCCCCCCCCCGAGTGGTTTGGTTCCAATCATCCAAAGTTCATCATTATCAAGATGAACATATATATTATTATAAATAGCACATACTTTGCCACACACCCACAACCTCCTGCCACAGTCGCAGCACTATGTAACCAAGTGCCACAGAAAATTGGGGACTTTCAGCGCATTTTTCTGACCACAGGTAGCTGCCATTTTGTTTCTCACCACGTGTACACGCACTCATGAAAAACGACTCCCGCTAGTGCATGCACATACAACTCGCTGCATCCCTCCATATTAGCATTAGATAAGAGTGAATCATCATTATTCGTCATTTTCAGCTTATTATTTTTATGCGCACTGCAGGGCGAAGGCTTCTGCCAAAGATATCCAACTTACCCTATCCTGTGCGAGCTGGTTCCATTTTATACCAGCAAACTTTCAAATTTTGTCACTTTATCAATCGTCTGCCATCCTTGCCTCTCTCCCATTCCTTGGTATCCATTCTGTAGCTCTAACTGACCAGTGGGTATCTGGCCTGCATAACGTTCAACACAAGGACCCTCTGAAGTGAAGCTAGACTAGCAGAGTTACTTCAAGAATTGGAAAACCTTAAGTGTAATATAATTGACCTTAGTGAGGTTAGAAGTGGAGAGGCATATACGATACTAACGGGCACTCTGCTACAGATCTGCCTGTTAAGGAGAGTGCAGCGTGGGGTTTAAAGTTTACAAAAACATTGCGGGAAACTTTGAAGAATTGTATATCGTCAATGAAAGGGTACCAAGCCTCGTGATCCAGCTAAACAAGAGGTATAAACTTAATGTAGCGCAGGTGTTCACTCCTATGTCCAGCCTTGATTACAAAGAAGTAGAACTATGCAAGGATATTGAATTAGCAATGCAAAAGACCGTACCCAGTACACCATCGTCATGAAAGACTTCAATGCAAAAGTAGGAAAACAAAAGTGAAGAAGCAATCGGCAACTATGGTACTTACTATAGGGATAATACAGATGTTAGAAGAATGGAATTGACCCTGGATAATGAACACCTTCTTCCGAAACCATAGAAATAGGAAGCAGACATGGAAAGCCGTGACGGAGAAACGAAGAAACAGATTTTATGCGATCCTGGGACCCAGGCATCGCACATGACATAGAAGTTATAGGGAAGGTAAAATGTAGTGATCATAGGCTGGTGAGGGCAAGGGTAGCCCTCAATCTGCGAAAAACCAAGAGCCAATTTATTTATTTATTTATTTATTTATTCAAAATACCTTACAGGCCCATAGAAGGGGATTAAGGGGGCCATCAGTAACTACAAGACAGAAAAAAATACCAGAAAAACAAAAAGGAAAAAAAAAAGCAACAACACAAAGATTACAAATGGCAAAGTGCAGCAACGTTATACAATATTAACACGCAACGAAACAAGATTATGAAAGAAAGTTTCATGACTAAAGATAGGTGCAATGTGATCCGAGACACATTGCATTGATGAGTTAAATGCCTCTGCGTGACCATGAATCCATATGAAACTAAGCGTATTGTGAATGTGTCAAGATGTGCACACAGGAGGATGAAGCAGCAGTGAAATTAATTACAAAATGTTCCTGTGAAACAGACACTAAAGAGCAGTGACACGGCAAGGTCATGTTTTATTGGCATAATGCTTGAATGAGAGACGTAGTTGACAGAGATGAATCTGGCTGCCCTATTCTGAATGGCTTCCAAAATATGGACTAGGTAATCTTGATATGGTGACCATGTGCATAGGCGTGCGCACAGGGGGGGCAGCCGCCTGCCCTAGTCATCTGCCCCATACATTGACTTAATAGGGAGGGGGGGAGGAGCGATGATCCCCCCCCCCCCCCCCCCCCCCCCCCCCCCCGAAGGGGAACCCTGTGCACGCCTATGACCATGTGGATGGTGCACACACGAGATGGGGGCAAAGATAAGTAAGACATGCTAATGCACGTACATTAGAAGGTGCACTGTGCAAGTTTCTGCAGAGATAACTGACAGATTGAGAAGCTTTCAATGAGACAGCTACTATATGCGTAGTGTAGGATAAATCTGATGAAAGATAAACACCGAGATACTTGTACAATGGGACAGCCCAAACAATGGTATTATTAATCGTAAAGTGAAATGTTGAGTTAGTGCGCTTTCGACAGAACAAAATTAACTTGCATTTACAGGTGTGAAGGGACATCTGCCAAGTTACGCACCTCCTGTAGGTTAGGTTAAAGCCATTTTGGAGAGTGAAATGACTATCAAAAGATTTAATACTGCGGTAGATCATACACTCGTCAGTAAACAACCTAAGTGAGGATGAAAGGTTAGCGAGCAAGTTCTTAAAGGGGCCTTGCAACACTTTTTGAGCGTGGTCAGAAAACTCTGCTGGTCAGTAGTTGAAGCTCCCGAGAGCACGTGAGCCAAACAATGGAGTGCAGCATGCGGCCTGGAATTTACAATTCTTAAAGTCAACTAAAAATCGCTCCCTCTTCTCTCTACAAATGATGCCATTCGCCCAGATTACTGTGCCATATACCCAAGTCCACAGCCAGTGGCTGACTTGAGTATCGCGGTGTGCGCAGTTACCATGGCCACTGCGGGATGTTGCCACGTGCCTGCACACGTGCTGACACTGAAAGCAGTTGCGCGTTCGATGGAAAAAAGGAAAAGAAATTGCTCAAGGTCATGACGCATGCTGACGAAGGGACGCGTCTTCTTGCCTCCTTGTCATGCCCCTCCCCGCGTAGCTTTCAGAGCACTCGCTTGTACGAAAGGAGAGAGAAAAGCGCTTGAAGCGTGTGACAAAAATCTGCAACTCTGCTTGTACTTGATGGATTCTAAAAATTTTTGTGGCATCTGATTCGTCAAGTATCATGCCCTAATAGTGACTTTCACTATTACTCAAAAAAGTGTTGCAGGGCCCCTTTAATGTATATTAAAAAGAGTAATAGACCTAGCACACTGCCTTGGGGAACACTGGACGTGATGTCAAAATCATTAGACGAAATGTAGTTGACCACCATACATTGCTGAAACGAAGACAGGAAGTTGTGTAGCCAAGACAGTGATAATGAATCAATACAAAGGGCACAAAACTTGAAAATCAAACGGCAATGAGGTACAGTATTGAACACCTTAGTAAAATCAAGAAAGAGGCTATTGGTTTGACCGTTAGTGTCCATATTGAAGTGAACATTAGTCGTGAATTGAAATAATTGATTATCACATCAATAGCCTTTTCTGAAGCCATGCTGATTAGCATAAAAAGTTATTTGTTATTTATAATCACTAAGAAACTTACAAACTTAGATAAAATTAGGGTAAAATCCATTTGCCGAGATAAATTAGGGTCAATTCAGGATTGATCTTGAGAAGAAGTACGATGTACTAGAACACGGAGAATCTAACGACATAGAGACACTGCGCAAAACTGCAACTGAAATGATTTCTGAAGCAGCAATGGAGCACCGAGGTAAGAAGTAACCAAACTGTTACAAACCAGAAAAGGCTTAACAAAGAAACAGCACATCAAAATGACGAACTGAAGATCTAAAATAGAATTCGCTGAGCTAACAACGGTGACCGAGAACAACAAAGGCAGTTACATGACTACAATGTAGAAGTGGTAGCGGCAGCAGTAAAAAACGGCGGCAGCATCAGAGCAGCTAAAAGGAAAATGTTAAGGCAGGACAAAAATGCACGCACTAAAATATTAGCAGGGCCGCGACATAGTGAAAGTGGCTGAAGACTTCTACTCTACTGGGCCGCTATTTCGTAGGACGTCTTTACCAATGCTACAGCCTTTTCTTTCTTCGTCAGGGGTCAGGGCAGGGCGACGAAGCATGGGTAGTTAACGGCACCAGCCGACCAAGAAATTACAATACACGGAGGACCGTAAAACAACAAGCACAGCGTAGCTACAGTGTTCTTGAGTTCTAGGTCACTGTAAGGTTAGTAAGGTGCATGGAGGAAGGAAAAACTAGTATTCCTTCCTCCATGGTAAGGTGGGCCACGGCCGGGCTAGACCGCACGCGCGCGTCTTTTCTTACGGCCTTCTCACCCGCCGCGAAAGCAATGGGAGAGTTTCTCAGTATGTTTCGCCGCCCGTCGGCGGTAGGGGCGCTGCGACCCTGACCGTGCATCTCCTGCGCCGCGCACACGGCACAAGAGCGTTGCTCGATGTGGAACCTCGGAAGGGGGGTTCTCGACGGAAAAGAGGGGGGGGGGGTGGTTATTCAGGAAGTCGGGGGTAGAGGGAGGATCGTCTCTTTAAAAAAAAAAAAAAACTAATGTTATCAGACGGCTCGCCGCATAATGTAGGTATGCATTTGCCCGTGGATAATACAAGCTTAAACTCAGTAAAACTGTGGAAAAATCGGCTAACGAGGCATAATGCAGGAGGGTAGCGAATTGGGCGAGTTGTAAAATGCTCATGATGGTTAGCGCAAACGCAACACGGACGAAAAGAAGAAAAAACGACGACACAAGCGCTACCTAACAACTGAATGTTTATTGGAAAAATCACAAATATATATGTAAAAGAAAGAGAAAAAACAACAAACCCTCACATGCGCCAAAGATAACTGACAGATAAAAACGCGTATGCTAACAAAACTACGCCCTTTCCAGGAAAGACACTTCTCATCAATCGAAGTGATAGAAGGGCAGCTCACGCAGTTCTCTTTCATAGACATATATATTTGTGATTTTTCCAATAAACATTCAGTTGTTAGCGCTTGTGTCGTCGTTTTTTCTTCTTTACGTCCGTGTTGCGTTTGCGCTAACCATCATGAGGCATAACGCAGGAGGCATGAAGCACTGGCAACGATCAGAGAGAGAGAGCTAAACAACGCTGCACCTATTCTGCAAGCAGAGAGCACCAAATGCATTTGGCCCTTGGTCTCGTTGGACAACGAGGCCGCAAGGTCGCTTACATAAATGACGAGCACGCCTTCCCCTTGCTAGCTATTTTCTATTTCTTTATTTTTCCAAATATATTTGGAGTGGTTTTCAGGGCTAAAAGCTGCAGTCTGCAGCTTGACAGCTCTTTGAAACACGTACGTGAGTTGTATCTCTAAGGATTGAAAATAACTGCGTATAGGGAGAAAGAAAGTAAAAAAACAAGAGAGGACTCTTGCTGCTGAATAACCCCTTCGGACGGCACGCCCCGAGAGTGGTACCTGGTGTTAAAACCACCTGGAAACATTAATTCCGGGGACCCCGAGCTCTTTCGCGTTCCTTTTGTTAGCGTCGGGATGGCTGGGCCGTAAAATAAGACACAATAGAAAACGCAACGCACGACACACAGTTAAAAGGGAAAAAGAAGTTTAGATTTAATTCTCAACAACTTGGTTACAACGCAAAACTCATAACACAAAGTCGCATACGCATATTCGCTCAAATCGCACTACTAACAACGCACAACCGCTCTAATCGCACCGCTCAAACGCACAACCGCTCAAATCGCTCGCACTTTTCAGACTCTCCTCGTCGCTTATTATTATTACAGACCTCGGATGCGACTCTTGCGCTGCGCTGCTGACGACCAACAACAGGCAGCATCAGCTGTACAAGCTACTGCGAGCACAAGACAGGAACGAACTACACTACCCGAGGCCTGAGTTTCTAGCTCTTTTGGTCAAGATAGTGGTCTTTTTTCGATAAGGCCTCTGAACACCTGCCACGCAGGAATCTGCTAGAAGTTTTGGAAACAGCAGTCCAGCCCTACTTGCAACGCGCTCCCATCTTAAGCTGCCCTGAAGGCGTTGACGACAGCCACTCCCGACGATCCGCAGATCTCATAGCCGAAAAATTCCTAAGATTTTTCCTCGTCAATCACTTAAACTAACTGACTGACGCAAACGACAAGCCTTCCACCTACGCACACAAGCCGACTAGGAAGCATTTTAGGTTGTGAACGAGACATTTGTGAAGTCCGGCAAAGTCTTCACTTGAAAGGGTTCAACTATTTGCGAGTGCTTACGAGCAATAAATATTTATTTCTAAACCTCAGAATGTCTACACGTTTGATGGCGGAGAGCTGTACTCCCGGCTCTTGCATTTATACGTTTTTCGATAAGCTTAAGCTCGATGCACGTTGCGCATATAAGAAGTCAAAACAAACCATTTGTGCGTCGTTGGCAACTTGTTTTTCAACGCGCGGTGAGTGAAGAAGCGCGCCCGAACTCATGTGCCGGCGTTGCGCGCGCTGCACGGAGCGGCGGAGGAGGGTCAGGGTCGCAGCGCCCCCCTCAAAGCAGCGGCGAGAGGCATGTACTACACCCGATGCGAAGGCCGTAAGAAGCGAGCGCGCGCGTGCAGTCTAGCCCGGCCGTGGGTGGGCATGATGCTTTTATGATGACTTATCTTGACTCGAATTTTGTCTCCGGAAGTGTTGGCGGCATGTGTAGGCTTTTTGTTTGGTTTTCAAACTACGCATACATTTTTAAAAATGCGACACAAGATGGTGATTATTAATAAATTATAACTTATGTCTCCTTATGTTTTTTCAAAAGCTTTATTGTTGCCGTTATCTGCAAAATTTTGAAAGTCTGAAAAAAAAAAGAACATTCAGACATTGGCGTCACCATCGACATCATTTAATTTCGAAGTGCAAATACGGCGGACATAATGCAAACGAGCGGCATCTGCGTTAGCTCGCGAAGGATTTGTGTGGCGTTTTCCGTGTACAAATTTGGAGTTATTTCGTGATTTATGGTGGCGAAATACGTGTCTACTTACCAGGTAATGTTTAGTATGAGTACGAAAATAAGCAAGCGTCTGTACAAGCTGACTTCGGAGCACGGAGAGAGCCCAGACCAATCACGAAACCAGGAGCAACAGGTTTGTGCTTGTTTTACTGTTAATAACCAATTACTGCCCTGTTTTCTAAATGAAGACAAAGGTGGCAGGGCGCAGCATCCTCGCGCGTGCTGCACACGTATTTAATGTGCAGTTTGGGCCACAAGGTAGACGTCGAAGTCTTGTGCCACACAAAAGCTGTAAGGGGTGCCCAAAGAACGGAAAGCTTTTACGAAAAAATTTAAATTATCATTAAAAACGTGTTAGCTAACTGCGTTGCGTTACCTAGAAATAACGGTGCTAATTGCTTCCCTATGTAAATCATGATTTGTTGTCGCCGATAATGCGTTTGAAATAATCGCGGGTACCAGTGTCTGTTGGAGCACTGGATAGAAAATCCGATTTTGGTACTGCATAACATGTCACCTTGATGTGTACGCAGTTCAGTAGTAGCTGTTTGCTCAGGGAACTTGTGCAACTGTTTTCGTAGGTTTGATCTTGCCCTCAGCCCAGGTGACCGCATTTCGATCGCAACAGCATACGAGTTGTTTTCTGATTGATGCACTGTATTAGTTCCCGCAGCTTTCGGTGCTTTTCGGCCGAGCAACTGTCTCTTAATGGTCACAAAAGAAAGTACATATGTAAAGGCATGCTGTTTACACACGGTAGAAAAAATCCGCAATAATGGTGCTTGCGCTGCCGTGAATATTGTCGCTCGTATCACTTGAGTCCTTTAGAAAGTCTTTTGAGCTACTTCAAAAAGGGTTGGTGGTGAGTGCTGTTCCAACAAATACCAAATTTTGTGGCGGCATTAGTTGATTAAGTGTAGTGAAATGCGCACCTAACTTCGTGGCCCTATGAAAATGCGAAGTCCTACATGATGTGCGAGAGGGGGCAACCTATATTGCAAAGTTCATTATAAGACATTGGAAATAATAACAAAGACTGACAAGGCTTCAGCTATCTCGGTACTTTATTTTGTTGTGAGAGTATACTATTACTGCAATGAGATAATGTGTTTAGACAAAGGAACACCAAAAGCTTTGAAAGTAATTATTCTCCATGGGCAAAGGCAAACTTGTAATGAGCTGCAACCATAACTGTAATATAATCTGATAGAAATAGCAGAGCAACTTAAAACACTTCTTGTGATATTTTCTGACGAAATTGCTACGGGGACGCCAGAGAGGAACACAGTACGGAAGAAGATGGCGCTTGGTGATCTCTCATGCACACTGGGCTCCATCCTGTATGCCAGCCTCCGAGTGCTGTACATACATTGTTAATGTATTGTACAACACCATTTCTCGTCTTGACAATATGCTTCGGGATATGCAAGTGTTGCTGGGAAGTAAGCTCGCAAACACGACTTACTTTAGTGCAATCTCAACATATTTCCAGTGTAAACAGGGCTATTGATTTGTAATGATATCTTTGAAAAATACAGCCACCGAAATGCGCGGGTGTTCAGCTGTGGACATATCAGGAAGTTCAGTGAGGAAGCTGCTGTGTAAGCGTTCAGGCATAACAACAAGACAGTAAGGACCTTCAAAGTCTGAAATCGCAGTGGTATAAGGTGCCCTTGTGAAGCACAAAGTGTGCACATAGGCTTCGTTCGACAAAGATTTGTACGATTGATAACTTCTTGCATTAGTCGACCATCTTGTTCTTTCACTGATGTGAATCAAGTCAGATACGGACATAACCGAGTGCTTGGTGTTCTTCATCAGCATCATCAGGGTTGTTGACAGTGTTAGAATAAGCAATGTGCATCATAAAATATATAAGTGAGTAGGAAAATCCTTGCAGTGCAGAGCCCAGTCACCAAGCTGTCCGAAAAGGTCTTTCAAAGAGGACAGCCAGCACGGCATGTGGCTGTCAATGACTACAGCAAAGTGTTTTCGATATAAATGTACTTTGCATTTCGCAACCAATCGAACAAGAGCCGAGTGCCCACACACTGTAATGAAATAATTGCACTCGGGGGTTGACAAAAGATAGCCAGCATAGGCTACAACATCATGGTTACCTTGGTTGCTTGCAACTGTATGGATCTCAGTGTGCACAACAGTGTCGAAGTGAGCCAGGATGAGAGTAGTGTGGTTCGAGAACGTGAAAGCCTGTTTTTGGCCCCGTGAAAGTGGGATGTCTTGCTTTAAAGTTCAAGCAAGAGGTCTCACTATGTCTGCAGAATTTTTGCTGAAAGTGTTAGAAGCAGGAGCACAGGCTTGATAAAGCTGTGGACATCCTTTGCTGACCGAGACACTGGAAAGTTCTCAACTATGCTTATTTTTAATGAGTCTATATAACATTAGCATTTCTGAGATGACAAAGCACAATAAAATGGTGATGCCTGAAGTGATATTTCAACGAATTTTGCTGCAGGCCAGCCTGATGAAAAATGTTAAGATGGCTGAGAGGCACTTTATTTGAGTTTCAAAGGTTGAGGGAAGAACGGCCACAGTTCGTCTCATAAAAATGTGAATCATACAAGTTCTCTAAGCAGAGAGTCCATCACATGCTCCAAGGTGGCCACAGAGTTGCAATGCCGAAGGGCATGGCCTTGAATTGTTAGAGGTCATCAGGAATACACCAGTAGCTTGCCCAAGGAACGGCCGCTGATGCAGAAAATGTCAATGTAGGAAAGGAGAATGTGGTGGAGCTTTTCAATCTGCTGAGGTGCTAATTCAACGCAGTCACTGACCTAATAACACTGTCAGGACGACTATCACTGATTCTCAGCATGGGATGTTGTTTCCATCGCAAGCGCTGGCGAACCAGCAGAAGAGGAAGAAGTGGTGTCGGCAAGCACGGGAAAAGAAACAGGGATGTTAGACTGGTAGCAGGGACTTCATGGCCTCTGTGGAAATAAAAGCCTTTCTCATCGACGGAATCGAGTGACTCTATGGCTGCTCTATGCCATATCTCAAACATGGGATCCATGGGAAACGGCCACTGCGAAACCTTCCACTTCCTTGTCCTACAAAGTACAAAGCAAGGCGAGTGAGATGCCTTGTGGCAACAGCTGAGGTGTTAAATTGAAACTAACCGGAAGGCAAGTGCAGTTTGCCATGATAAACAGCATTGGGTAATGTAATTAGATGGCTGAGGAGAACATCATTGATGGTGTTGAAACACAGTTGCATCAGGAACAGGTGGCGATGATACAAATTAGATACAGGTCACCATTTTCTCTGGCAAGTGAGCTTAGTCAGCAGAACAGAGGGGACTGATTTTTCTTTTTTTGACGGACGGTGAATAGAGCGACGTTGTGACACAATCGGCGATGCTAAATGAGTGGTACACATTCTGGTGACAGAGGTTGCGCTGCCATCAGCAACATGGATGAACTGAGTTGTCACAGGGGTCAGAACTTTCTTAGAATGGCAAACTGAGCTAGTTGGTATCGATTCATGCTAAGGACTGTGCAGCGCTCACAAAAAGGACGTGTGCACTTCTTCCATCCTTTGTCCTTTTTGCGAGCGCTGCACAGTCAGTCCTTAGCATGAGTAAGAACTTTGTTGAGCTTGTGGTGAAAAGTAATGGTCATGAAGGGCAAGCGTATTAAATGAGAGCAGTTACGTGTACACCGTCGGTATGCCCACCAAGAAGTTTCCATTTTTGGTAGGGCAGTCAACAGAGGAACTTTTTTTGGTACAAGCAGTGCAGCACCCCCTCCAGGAGCTTCAATACTTTTTCCTCCAGGCACACACACACACACACTCCATCTTCTCCTGCCCCCAGTAGTAACTAGAGCATCACTAGCTAGCAATAGCTAGAGTATCATTCATCTTCAGGCAGTCCCTAGAGCTCCTGTCAATGGCCATAGCCATGCAACTTCGCATGTGGAATGTTCTGGCTTACACTGTGCTGCAGCGAATGGCGCCTCTTCTTTGCCCGCTTAGGTGAAGGGCCACTCGGTGGTCGTCCTGCGGCTACTCGCTTGGAGCCTCTAGTCAGCCCTGGACGTCGTCTTGAAATTGCTGTAGGCTGCACTTTAATATACCGTCCACGACGTAACTCGAGGCCTAAAGCGGCATCCATTGCCATCATGGCACCAACACCACGCTTCTGTTCCTGCAGTCTGCGTAGGCGTTTAGTGCCACTAAGGAGGTGCCTTCTGTACGCTGCATTGCCTTTCTCCTCTGCATGAATCTGCCGCAGCTGCTCAAAGAGGGCTTCAAGGTTGTTGTCCGCATCCTGTAACAATCGTCACTTCATTAGACATAGCTTCAAAAATTAGGTGTTCAAATAATGAAAGCACAGTATCTTCTCAAGGGTCTCCCAGTACAGACTTCAGTACTTTTTATGAACCCTGAAGAGACTTTTTGTCAAGATCGACGTCATAATTTAAGGAACCATTGCACATTTTCATTTAAAATTGTATGCCTTAAATAAATCAGTAAATGGGGCCAGTAGACACACAGTATTTGTTCACTCGCAGCAAGTTCACTTGCTATAAAATGTAGCGAGACATGCCGCCATGTTTCCACTGCCCGGACCCTTACGTGACCTATCGAGCAGCAAATGCCGTCGAGTCACTGGTTAATTTTGGACTGCTCTTATCAGTTTCATATTAAATTCCACATGTGCCTACTTCACAGATATACTTTGTGAATTCTGTGTGCCATTGTGTACATCTTACATGTTTACCTCATGCCGGAAAATGGTTGCAGCAGTAGAAAAAAAAATGCAACCTGCAGCGCACTCATACGTGCACAAGCAGCTGTGGAATGCCACCGCAATTAGGCGAACAACCAGAACTGGTGCCTCCTGATTGGTTCTAGCAAGCAATGACACCAGCTGTTGAGCATCAGTTGCCAGACAAATTTTGCCACTTGGATGCCAGAAATTAACTTCACATAGGGTCTGCCTTAAAACCACAGTTGCCACAGCCAGTAAGTTTGCTGGCTACACTCACTAATCAGACAGCATAAATTTTGCTTTATACAAAAAATACAGAGCACACCATTTTGTGTAGTTTCAGAAGCTAAAACAATGTGCATAAAATGGACCTTTCAGTCACATTGTCAATCCCTCCAATTTGTACACATGCAAAGACAGTAGCTATCGTACATTTCTGTCCAGATTGGTTTATGCAGTCCTTGCCTGCCATGAGTTCCGTCTAAAACTTATTTTCCACTAAGCCAGTTTCATGTATCTTGCTACACACATTTCAGCGATGGATCAACCTTACACGCACATTTGATTTATCTGAGCATGGAAGCTGGCACATACCTCAATGTCTTGCTGCTCAAGGCCTGATGTTGATGCACATGGCTCTGTGGCAAGAACAGGTTGAGAGCCTGGCCTCTCTTCATCCTGGGGCAGAGTAGCAGCAGGCATTTCATCTTCAGTCACTGGGTCGTCCTGCTCACCGTGAAAATTGATGGTGTCCCGGGAGTTGGCAAAAAACTCTATGCTTGGGCACGCATCTCCAAGGGCAAGCTTTCCCAATTCATGGCGGTCCTGAATTGCTAGCGCTGGGCAATTGGGGAAAATTCCGCCGAAGATCTTGTGCACAAGTGCCTGGTGCTTGCAAAAGGCACCTGTGCATCCAGCCGGACATGTGCACGTGCCAATGTCGCCACACACTTCATACATTTCGCCATTTTTTTGGAAACTTGCCACAGAAAAACAGTTCTCTCCAAGCGAAGTCACTGATGCTTCACTGCCTTCAGGTGTCTTTTTTAGGAGGCTGTCATACAGCAGCTGGTGTGCAGGGACACGGCTGTTTGCATGCTTTAGGATCCTGTTCTTAAAGTACAGCTCCCACACCTCTGCAATTGACTCCACTAGCGCTACAGCATTGAACGCCTTTGTTCTAGAGAGAACGATATCCTTCAGGATTCGTATAGAAGCCTCCGCAAAGTTGTTAGTATTGTGGCCACGTGTTCTCAATTTGGTGCGATACAACAGAACCCACTGTTCTTTCTGCTCTAAAAATGCTTCAACACGTGCTAAGTAGGCTGTATGACAGCTCTCTTGAAGGTTCTTGATGGCTTCTTCCAGCTTTTCGGGGCTGTCAGCATACATGATCTGAAAAAAATAATTCAAAGCACAGATTAGTTCAATGCAACTACCTATATTATCAATTTCGTATTGTTTCCAAATGGCAATGGAAATCCGAAAGGCCCTAGGGCACAATTAATCAGTCTGTAAAAAAAGTCCGCTCAGAATCTTCTTAGGGAGTTGCGTAAGTGATGTGTAAGTGTACAGCTTTATTATATAGTTGCAGCCTTCCCTATAATGTTATTTTCGGGCGGCTTCAGCATGGCATCTTTCATCTTCTTTCTAGCGCCTGTTAGGGTCTTGAATGGCTCTATGAAAGGCATACCCCATGAGCGTTGAATCAAGAGTTTGGCAGCATAACATTTTTGAGTCTAAATTTTCCTGCTGTGTGCAATCCTGCATGTTGGCTTTACATGTTTTCGTACGGAGGGCTTTTATTCCACTTCTATGAAATGCAATGACACCTTATTAGAATGTGTTCTTTTACAGTTGCTTTGGGCCGCGGGTACAACACATTCGTATGGTTGATATATATATTCACATTCTGCTAACATGTGTGTATGTAGCCCAGTGGCTAAGGCACTTGCATTTGGAATGTGGGGGCCCATGTTCAAACCCAACCCTGCCTAAGAAAGTTTTTGTTTTTCTTTGTTTCTTTAAGGTGATGATGTCTTACTTGACAGAGGTACAGACAGGCAGACAGTTTTGTTGTTGACTTGGCATAGAAATGCTTGCACTTCTCAAATTCTGTTAGTGCTGCTCTTGTGGTACATACTTAAATAACAATCAAAACTAGGCAGATGTTCTGGGGAAGATGGAGGCTTGAAGTGATGATAAACTGTCAAGCAAGGAGGTACACATATTGCTAAAGTTAATGACAAGGGACCTGTCTTCATCAAGGCAGCAGCTGTTTTCCTTATCTATGTTTTTATGTATGCTTTGCTCACTCACTCTTTCCCACTGGAGGAGAAGAGCAAGATTGTGCTTAACAAATAGTTGTATCGAAGTAGGGAGCTACGAAAGAACTTTGGGCTTGAAATATTGGGGTGGGAACAGAGGGTCTGCACACAGGTGGCATTGCTTTTTTTTTTTCTTCAATAATGTGGATACACGACATGAACTACAGTAAAATCTCGTTAATTTGACCCTTTTAATTCAGAAAATTCGGTAATTCAGACGTGTTACATGGTTCCAGCCAGCAAATGCATTGTTTAATGGCATCAAACTCTCGGATACATGCAGCGTGACTTAGACGAAGACAGGAGACACATAAAACACAGACGAGTGTCTCCTGTCTTTGTCTAAGTCACGCTGCATGTATCCGAGTATGTACCAGCTCGCCCAAGTCAAAGTGTTATCAAACTCTCGTTGATTCTGTCATATTTGGCCGCAACCCGATTAATTCAGAGGATCCTCGGAGCGTGCCGAGCGTGAAGCACCGCAAAAGAGTGAAAATGGCATTCGTAGACAACCGAAAAGAGGCAGCGCTGTCTGCATTGCTGTCTTCGTCAGTTAGTGACCACGGTTTTATCCACATGTGGATCCGGCACTCAGCAGCTTCATTTTAACTCGATGCAGTGCGCGTGCAGTGTCACAAACCTCTAACACCGGCGGCACGAACACGTCGTTTTTGTCACTTTTCCAACCGACGCGGCGGCTGTTCTCCGTGCTTTATATAGTTGACTTATATATCATTGAAAAGCTTGATCTTTGTACTTTTCAAATATATTTATTAAAAACAAGTCAACCATTAGTATTTGGGGATGGATAGCCAAGAATAAGCGCAAGTTACACGGTTTTGGCTGACTGTGCCTCAGCAGTGACCATTTTTTAAAAAATCTGCTACAGTTACAGCACTGTTCTTTGCGCAGCACATTCAAGACATATTTACCTATTTTCTCAACGTAGCAAATTGATGTTGGACTTCTACTTTTTTGTTGCTGAGCTTTTGAAAACAGCCAAATTTAGTAACTTCCGCAGCAGATTGTCCAGTAACTATTCGCTAGAGAAAGTTCATTTTCGGGGCGTATGTAGAGGATAAGATTTTCCGTCTGAATACCCAATTTCATCGATGTGCACGTGCTACTTTTTAAATTATATTCATCTAAAGTGGGCGATATTCTCAATATAGGGACCTACCGTGGCTCATTTTCGTGGAAAGCTACTGAAGTTCCATGGCCGAATTTGCACGTAGAGAAACTATAGTCCCCGATCTATTTCCTGGACCTAGCGTTTTTCAATAAAGCAAGCAGAAATGCGATACGAAGCTCGTAAACTGTCGTAATTTTTCATGCTGAAAACGTCAACAAAAGTGGAGTAATCTTCAAACTGCGCTGAAATCTCCGCATGCATAGCTTAAAATATAATAGTTACGGTCTCCTTATATAATTATACACACTAATCACACACAAATACTGCAGGAACACTGAGAAATCTGCATTATTCCTATCACTACAACGAAAATCTTCCTCTAGCGCCACCTAGACGGACAACACGAAAGCGCTGCATTGGAAAGCTCCCCGTCTCCCCGACTGTGGCGTTCGAAAACATTTTACTTCAGGGGAGAATGTCAACTTCAGACCATGCCCCAGCATCTGCAAGTCTTCTCTTTTTGTCTGCCTTTCAGACGGCTGCGCGGGAGAGCGTGAAAGCAAGTGTGAAGCATGGGCGCCTTGGGGGGTGCAAAGCCGTCTTGCATCGCGGCTGGGGGAGGGGGGGAGAGAGAGATCTGGCATAGCTTGGGTGGGGGCAAGTGCCGGTGTGGCTGGAGGGGGGCAAATGCCGATTTTGCACAGAGAGTATGGGGTGAGCGTCGTCAAGTGAAAAAAAAAAAGCTGTACTCTCGGAACGTCCCCCTCGTGTGCGTGCGTATGTTTGTGGCCCCACTCGGGCGACCACTAAAACCGAGGGGTGTGCAACGGCAGACAAAAGAAAGCAGAAAAACGGGCAGTGCGCGTGCGATGCGAGGGAACTGAGTAGATCTGCGTGGGCGAAGTATGTTTTGAATAGCACCTCAGCTTTCCTTTTCTTTCCTTTTTTTTAGAAAAAATGTCGTTTTCCAGAGGTGTGGTTTGCTGGGCTTGTTCATATGAATCCACAGCAATAAACATCATAAATACGAGATAAGGCACACATATATAGGAATGACACGACAACTGTTTTGTACTTGCTGCGTGTTCCTTTCTGCCACTGCTAACAAACTAAACACCGCAGAGTTAAACTAACTAAATTAACAATTAAACACAATTAAGATGTATACCTCCGCTTCTAAAAAATGTAGGCCACTCGAATTTCTTTGGTACCGGCTTCCTTTCCTTTATGCGTCGCAGCATTTTCCCCGGGCAAAAGTGCGTGAGCGCGAAAGTAACCCATCCCGTTCAACTGGGCTTGCTGTGCTCTGTACTTGCTAGATTAGGCTACAAGCGGAAACTTGGCAGGATACGCTCGCTCCGATTCGCCGTCTATCATATACTTTGGCAAGTTATGCATCGGACTGTTTCGCTTCAGGACGTGGGTTCGATTTCCGCCTACGACAGGCGCATTTCCATGGCAACGAAATCCAGGAACACCCGCGTATATATTTCCGTGCGCTCTAAGTGTTCAGGAGTGCCCCATAGCGGCGTTCCTCATAATTACATAAGGCTAGCTCCAAGGGGACGCGGGCGTTTGCGAACTCTTCACTCTGAGTCGGAACACCGTGCAACAAGGCCCTCGCGTGGTTACCCTGCCTCCGCCCCCGCTTCTATCACGCGCACCTTTAGACAGCCTGCGGTTACAGCCTAGGAACTGCGAGCTCACTTTGCGTATTTCTCTGATTCATTGCTCCTGCTTTGAATGATTGTACTTTGGGGTGTGGAACGCGGTTTCTGTCAGCCCAGTATCGCAAACTTCACACCTAAATTTGTATACCTGTTTGCTCGAATCACAAATAAAGTTTATATAAAAAGCCTTAGTGGTAAGCTTCGGCCGTATTTGCGGTCACCCTGTGGCATGTGCGGGCACATATTCATTGGGATTTTCCGAATGGTCTACTCTACATCTCTTCTGGCACTTGGATTTGTATGTTTCGGCCCTAAATAGTAGGCCTCCTAAGTTTTTTTATTTCTTCAGTAAACCTCCTCAGGCAAGGTTTTACAAACGGCAGGTGGCATACATGCGTGATACGCTTGGGGTCCCGGTTCGTTCGCTGCTGTATATCCTTGTGCGCAGACCATATCGGTGACTACGCAGCAATTCTTGCGGTAGCGGGAATTTGCGTCCAATGCTGATGTGGTGAGCTGGAAACCCGAAGTATGACATCGTTCCACGCAACACAGCTTTGCCGTCGGAAGACAGTGACATCCGATTGATAGCCTCCGGCCGGGAATCTTAGGCGCGTGCCTGTAGGCTTGTGTTGCTGCACTGGCGGCTGAAATCAACAGCTATTCCTCGATATCTGCGCAGTGCATGCTGTTGTGCTCGTGACACGCGATCGAACACCTCCTCTCTGTTTTCTTTGCTCAGCTCGTGCTTTATCAGCCGCCGCTTTCGCCTGAAGGAGAAACGTTAGGAGCTAACAACTCAACGTCTTTGGAAAGTCTGCCGTGCTGAGAACTTGCGATGTCTGAGGATAGCGGGTCGTAAACTCGTAGCGTGAGTCGTAAGGCTGACGAGCCAACGTAGCCGAACTGGGACTTGCGCCTAGTAGCCAGACAAGAAGAGAAGCGTTTTTGAAAACGATAAGTTTATAAAATTATAGTTGGTATCGTTGTGCATAAAACACGTTTACATGAAAGCGACAGATGCGCGTCGCGTTCATGTTAACAATGGCAATTCGCTAGGAAGGCGCATTGCAGTAATACGTCAGACAGGGATGGTATTGGGCCTCTTCGATTTTCCCTGTTCGGGCAGCCAGACGGCAGCCCGAGGACTCCTTTCTGACAGGAAATGACGTCATTATGCGTCACAGTGACGATGGTCAAAATTTTCGGGCAAGCGTCGGGCAGCCCGAGGGCTGCCGCCACAGCATCATCATCATCGTCACGCTAGCGCAGCGAGCTCTGTGTCGTCTGCTACATCTTCGCCCTGTAGACACAGCGGCTTCGGCAGACGAGTTCGTTGTGCTGCTACAAGCAATCGCAGAACTGCTACACGCTTACGATGCGATTGAAGAGGAAAGCGGTGACGTGGAGCATCGCACCATCAGCCTGTTGTTGGCCCGGCGAATGAGGTAGGATCGGCACCGTATTCCGTTATACATCGAGATGGTTGTGCCAGCGTATGTGGACCTGGAGTTCAGAAAAATGTTTCGACTGTCCAGAAGCACAGCTGCGGCTCTTGTAAAAGAATTTGAGAGGTCCGCATTTTATCCGCAGGGCTAGAGTCGGAAGAACGAAGCTGTCAGCTGAGAAGACCGTGCTGATCAGGCTAAGCTATCTCGATCGGCACGTAAACTACAATGTATGTAGTTGCGGACAAATTCGACGTGAGTGGGTCGAGCGTGCACGGCAAAATTCGGCGTGTTCTTGACTTCCTAAATGCTATCAGTGCGAGAGAGATCAAGTGGCCGGACAGCAACGACATCGCACGAAGCAAGCGTGCATTTTGTGCGCTGTATCAACGCCAAGGGGTAGAAGCCGGCCTTCCAGACGTCATCGGGGCCCTTGACGGCTATCACATTCGCATATCGCGACCATCAGAATCGGAGGGGAGCTACTAAAACCGAAAGAAACTTCGGCGCTGCCCGAGGACACGAATTAAACGTAAACAACACGAAGATTATTCGCATGACACTGAAACGTCTTACCTTTGATCACATACACGAGATTACCACCGTGCAGCCCAACGCATCCGTTCTTCTAGAGAGGGCGCACTTCTGTCTGCACCTCGCTTAAAATAATATTTCGTGGCGTTAGGACAGACGCAGGCTACAAATGAAATGCACGTTCAACCACCGTGAAAGCAGCGACCCGAAAAAGACTCGTCAAACGGAGCGGCGAACTTCTGCACAAAGAATTCGCGAGCAGACGACGCGACGAAAAAAAAAAAAAAAAACACGCAGAAGAGCGCGTCGTCTGCTTGCTGCCAGCGTGCTGCCAGCGCAAAATCGTTCCGGCAGGAGAGCGAGTCCGCGGGCAGCCCGCTGGCTGCCGGAGAGGGAAAAACGAACGCGTTTACGGCAGCCGTCGGGCAGGTGGGCGGAGCTTCGGCGCTGCCCGAGAGCTGTCCGAGAAAAACGAACGTCTGGCAGGCTGTCGGGCAGCCCGCTGGCTGCCGTCTGGCAGCCCGAGCGAATAATCGAAGAGGCTCATTGCGAGTCCCGGTCGAATCACAGGCCGTAAATCACGAAGAGAGTAACGGTGGCCTCCCGTCGTGCGAACTCCGGGCGTGCCTCTTTCGCTATAAGGTATTCATATTAGCGCAAAGCAAAAAACAAACACTCGAGAAGGAATTGGAAGGGAGCAGACAGGTCAGGCGCTGAAACCTTTCTGCTTCCTCCCACTTCTCTCTGTAGTCTTTGTTTCTTTGTTCGCGCTAATATGTATCTCTTTGTATAGTGGTTCATGAAGGAGAAAAAGGTGGTAATTTTTGTCTCCCGTGCTTCAGACACGGCTAAGCGCATGTATCCCTCTGACATCAATGAACTCGGCCAGCAACCACATGGCCGCTGCGGCGAAGAGAAGACGAGGGGTTCTGTAAACGGCGTCGCATCGCCTTTCCGAAACGCGCTTGCAAAGCCGATGCGCTACTGTCGCATTCATGTAAACGGGATTATAACCGGCCAGCTGAGGCGACTCCATTCATTCAACAAGACGCCGACACGCCGTCTCCACAAAATGGTCTCCACGTTGTCTGAGTGTGGCCCAGTTCATCTTCCCACGGTAGGGAAGTGTGCCTGCGTTGACAGTTTGCCGTAAACCGGCACGGCACGCACCTCGTTCACACGAATGCGACAACTGGCGCATCGCATCCATGTAAACGGGTGTAAGCGCTGGAAAGGCGCATCGCACAAATGCGCCAGGCAGGTGTGGATTTCGAGGGGTAAGCCGACTCATGGACCACCTTACACAATTGAAGGGGAACGCCGGCCCCTCCTCGAGTCGGCCTCGAGTGCACCTCTTCGATACTACACGACAGCTGCGGGGGCAGAAAGCGAGGACTTCTCGGGAGGGTTCATGCACTCCATGTAACGGCGGCGCATTGCTCTAGGAAAGGTGATGTGCTACCGCTGCATTCTGTCGCATTCGTGTAAACGCAGCTGGAACGCGGCACTGTTTCCCACGGCAATGCAGTCTAATTGAGTTAGTGGGGGAGACAAGGGTTTCCCAAAAGTCTGTAGGCTAACCAATCCTTCCCTGGGAAGAAGGGGTGCACTATGCACGAGGCAACACCACCAAGACTGGTGTAGTCTAGACCCCACGAGTACAGGAGATGGGGCATAACATCCACTGTGCTAGCCTGAAGCTGAGAGGCAGCATGTGGGGGGGGGGGGGGGGGGGGGCGATTGAGCGAGGATGAGAGCAGGTAATAAAATGTGTGCTGCAGCACGAAAGCCGACAGTCTGTGCTTAGTAACGGGAGACGCTAGAGAACGGAACGCATTTCATTCGCATCCACTGGTGTCCACTGCTCGCGTAGATTTGAGCTTCTCGAGCGTGCGCTGTGCACTCTTAGAAAAAAAGTTAGTAAATGGTTAGTAAATGCTTGCATTTACTACTTTCGAGCGTATTTTACTACCATCGCGAAATCTGTTTACTAGCCAGCAGTTAGTAAAGGTCGTAAAGTGCTGCCTTCACTAACCAGAAAGTTTACTTGGTGTTTTTAACTAAGTAACTACTAGCCACCCACATTGCCAGATCTTTCGTAGATGCGCAGTATACTTTGCCGTAATCGTGACAGTCTTTAGCAAAATTTAAACAATTTTTGTTTTGTTGATTACCTTGGAATTAAAGTTTCGTGCTACGTGATGGCACGCATATAAGCAAATATAAGGGCACACGACAATGTGTAGAAAACATCAATTATTCTTCTAAATTCTATGATTGCCAACCAGTACACGGTGCATAGGAGCATAGTCTTCAAGCCGCTGCTAGAGTAGATATCAGCTACGTAAAAGTCTTGCTATTCTGTGTGTGCACTTGCGTGTGTTTTCTCATTCGTGATCAATTCATGCCTCTATGTATGTTGGTTGCTTTGTGTACCTACCACGGTAATTACATGAAGTAATTAGCGGCCATTCGTTAATGTACGAGGACAATGCCACTTCGTTTTTTTAGTCCTTTAGGTACTTTTGTAATAGAATCATCTTTATATGGCAATGCACACGCACATATAAACAAAATAGGCGTAAGCCTCTAATTGAGTTGTTAGCGCGGTTACTAACAACTTAGTAATGGACTAGCCATTCGAGCTAGTACTATTCACTCACTAACTAGGTAGCAAGTTCCACTAGCCTGCATTTTACTACCTTCACTTACTAAGAGGCTAGTGTATTTTGTGACAAGTAAACGGTTAGCATTTAGTCAGTGAATATGCCGACCTTTTTTTTCCAAGAGTTGTCGCAATCGGCGAGCCACCCTTTGCCTCGGGCGCCGGGACGGAATAAAGGCAGCCGCCTCACTTTGCGGCGATAAGGAAGACGCCGGCTGTTTCTCATGCACCAGGAGGTGCATGGTTGCAATTGCTCGAAACAACACCATTGTCGCTGGTGCCGAAGCGGTAATGCGACACATGGCGCCTTTGTGCCCCAGGAAAGGCCGTGACGCCGAGTTTCCGCCGAAGACGGACCTCGGACTACCGCACTGTGCGTCTCCGGCTGTTAGGCCGTCTACGCTTCGATCAGCGCCAGCTTGCTGTCAATTACTGACAATTTGGGTGAAACGACCACTCATCATGTTATTGTAACGAACTTTATTGAAAATCAAAATCCTATTGAAATAGCGTACGCGAATAGAGAAGTCGTTCCCCCGACAAGAGAATAACGCACCAGGACCATTCATGCCACGCATATATGTCGCTCAAGACGTAATTGCTTCAGCTCTGTCATAGAAATGGTTTTGCGGTTCATCTGATGCTTTGCACACGGTAACATGATAAATAAATGCTGCATCAACCAAAAGATGAATTGATACTACTCTGCTGAAGTTTCAATTCAAATGAAATAAATGACGGTACGTATAGCAGGGAAAACTGTGCTGCTTAGGCACTTAGCACGGGTTTGACACCGTGGGTCAGAGCGGCAGCGTTGTAGCACGCAATTGCCAAACTACCCGTCTTTCGAACATTCGGAAGCTTAGGTTACATTCGGAAGCTTATGTTACACGGTGAAGGAAGAGCACAGCTAGTCAAATAGAATTTGTCTTCTCCTACAGACGAACGAGAAGTTGTGTCGGGTATAATGAGGGGAGGAGGGGGGGGGGTGGAGGTGTTACACACAACCACTGGGCGCGTTTCTTCCATGGGGGAAGGAAGGAGTACATACGAGTTTGCTTACACCCCGTGTTGCAGGTCAGGGTAAAACTGTGCCGTGTTCCCAACAAGGGCCGCAGAAATAGCGTCACGACCCTCTACAGGGTATCACAAACGGCAGAGTTTTGACAACGGGACAGAGTTGAATGCTATCCTGGAGGCAGTCTCGTCTTTATTCTTTCTTTTTCTTCCTGTCAGACCACCATGTCTCACGTTCCAGCACAATTGCAGTGACAACGATGTCTTCTGCATACTTTTGGCGCAGAAAGATTGCTGTCAATTCTACTGCGCAAATATATATATATATATATATATATATATATATATATATATATATATATATATATATATATATATATATATATATATATATATATATATATATATATATATATATATATGTGTGTGTGTGTGTGTAACACACGCAGAAACGACGCAGGGTTTCTAGGTTCGGTAAAAAATTCTCAGAACAGTCAGACACGCGTGCGAAGCAATTTTATTTACGTTCCGCTCGGGGTCCGAGCTTTATCTGATGAAGCTTAGACCTCCAGTGAAACGTAAATAAAATTGCTTCGCACGCGCGTTTTTTTTTTCACTTTTCTATATATATATATGTGTGTGTGTGTGTGTGTACGCGAACAGAACTTCCCTGAGCATTTGCAAATAATTCATAAACTGTGAATAGAAGCCCTCATGTCACCACAATTATTTGGAGAATAATTACTGCATAATTATAGCGTTCTCTCTACAAAATATTGCTGTCAATTCTTTCTCGAGAGAAATAAAATCTTTAGTACATAGATCGATTGTGTCAGGGTGTGTAACGGCATATAGAGTGGTAGACGTAAGTGGCTGTTTACTTGAGGAAGTACATATAAATGGAACAAAGAAAAAGGAGAGTTTATTATGATGACCGCTGTCTAGCTCAAGCAGATGACTGAGTAGTGACAATCAGTAAATGAGGTAGGAGTAAACGACAGCGACAGAGGGGATTATTTACATAAGTACACTGTACACGGAAGGATGTGATGTCTCATGGTTCGCTTGTGATGTGACCTCCGCGATAGAGTTTGTCACCCAAACCCGCATTTCGGCACTGTATGTCACGGAGAGCAGCTGGCCAGGCAGCCTACGTGAGCAGTTTGCAGCGCAATTGTTCCTCCCGTGAAAAGAACCGCACCGCTGGGGACAGGGACAAGTGAGCGAGGGTCATCACAGAAGGAGAGATAGAAAGAGGCGTCGTCGAAGGGGAGAAAAAAAAAAGCAGCCCTTGCGGCAGCGGCGCGTAAATAGTTATACTACCAGGAGAAAGAGGCACCTCTTTTCTAGACAGTGGCATGGGAGTAGGAACGCTCCCTGGGCCGTGCTTTTTTTTTTTTTTGGGGGGGGGGGGGGGCGGGGGGGGGGGGGGGAAGGGGGGGGGGGGGGGCGTCAAGCACATTTGAAACTTTTCAAAGGAGCAGCGGCGCCCGTGAAAAGAATGGATTAGTTGGAGCAGAGACAGGCTCTTCGCTGTCGCGACGGCGGAGCGCGCATTTTCCTCTCTTTTTTCCAAACGTGACTTGGTGGCGTCTTCTGGCGGCTCAGAATGAAACTACACTGCAGTGGGACCCCCCCCTTAAAGATGAAGAGCTTTCAGTTGCGGTCGGCATGCTGACACAAAACTTGTTTGCTACATTGCGATAGATGGACTATCAGTAGCCAGCCATTTTACCTGCGAAAGAACTATCATCACGGGCGCGTTGTGGTGGTGATGGCGGAGGTATATGTGATAAAGGAGGGGTGCAGAGTACATTTGGGGCTAAGTAAATGCGAGAGTCCGCGTCGTCGCATTATGAATGCAGTTGCAGGGTGACAAAAATTGTGACTTCTACACTGCTCTTATGCAAAATAAGTGCAAAATTTACGTATTCATCAAGAAAAAGAAAGTGTATTGATGTAATAGACTTTTGTTCATTGTTTTCTTTATACTTTCGATAATTTGGCATTCATTTAATTCAGACATTTTTTCCACTCCCATGAAATCCGAATTAATGAGCTTTTATTACTGTGCCAGAATTCCCGGGCAAGCAGGCACTGTCAATAAAAAAATGTGGGAACACTGCCTGAACTGGCTACGAATGTATAAATGAGTAACAGGAAAGGAAGACCTGCTTTAGGCATGTGGGTGAAGGGATGGGGAGGGTGCAGAAAGGCAAGCAGAGGCTTTGTGAATGCCAAGAAGAGACCATGGTTATGACAGCTGGAATGGTAAACTGGGAGCACAGCTTTGTGAATTTAGGAAACAGCTGAAACATAAATCTAGACCAAATTGTTGGTTCAGGCTAGTTGGTAATCTACAGCTACGAGCTTTTTTTTTGCACAGAATTCAAACTACAGAAAAAGACACCTGAAATGTACAAGCACCAATTTCCCACTAATGTTTTATGTACATTTCGTATCTCATTGTCTGTCACACATATTCAGCACTATAAAGCTGATAGTTATCTAGAATAATAATAAAAAAAAATAATCAGCAAAAGCTGTACTGAGGCTGTAAATCACAAAATAAACAAAAATCTCTTTAAGTGAAATTCAAAGGGATTGGGGAAACGTGATATTTAACCAGACCGAGAAATTTTTATAAGTTTACTGAGAAATATTTACTGGGGGCCAGAAACTAAATTTGAGGCAGTTGTGCCATTTAAGCTGCGATTCTATGTTTAAGCAATTCTTGTTTATCGAGATTCCCAAGTGAGCTAGCTTACAACGGGCTCTAGAAACGCCGCTCTTCCAGCTTTCGCTGTGACTGTGCTGCGGTTTCAGCGCAGGCCTGGCGTTTTTTTGCTTCCTGGTTCTTTTGTACTAAACTTGTGAATGAAATAATCTACGCTGTGGTTCTTTTTAGACAATAAATATTTTTAATAAAAATTCTATGACAGTGACGCTTCAGTCGTTTTAACACACGTACTCTATGACGAGGCGTAAATACTTTGCCGCAAGGAAAAAGTCGTTGACGAGACTAATTACCGAATACTCGTTTTTAACACTTTAATTATTGACTTGAAGGCATTTTTTATATTAGAAAGTTGTAGGGCGTGCCAATTTACGGCATACCCGTTTTTTAGAAATCACGAAAATTATACGTAATTCGACGTATTCATAATTTAATTTTAAGGTTGATATCGAAACTGATCAAGCCCGGGGCCCAGAAAACGTGGCCTGTCTGTTGTATAAGGCTGGAACTACACTTGACAAGGAAGTGACGAAATTTGAATCAAGGTGCACCGAAGCAGAATATGGTCGGGAAAATTGGCAAGCATTCTGAAATATACCAAGTAGACAGCCTATTCTTTGGGTGCGATGTGTGGTGCTGAACTGTTTCTTTCTTAATCTATGAACAGGACAATAAACTATTTCACCTGTCTGCAAAAAGCGCCGCAGTGGCTGCCCCTGAGTTTTATGCTTCACAGGAAAAGAAAAGGTTGATATTGCAGTTTTCTTGTGCGCAGCTCGGAAGAAACAGATAACCACCAAACACCACATGCAGAGGTAAGGCAATGCGCTGGTACAAGTGAGATGACTTGCTGCTTTTAGTGAAAAGATACGGCCACAATGCGTCTTCATTCAATTTTTGTCACTTTCTTGTCGCAGGTAGTTCTAGTCTGACGTAACAGAAAGGCCGCATGCCGGGCGCAATCAGTTTCGATTTTGCCCGTAAAATTCAATTATGAGTATGTCGAATTACTTGCAACTTTCATGATTTAGGTATGCCATAAATTGGCATGCGCTACAACTTTCTAATATGAACAAGTGCCCTCTAGTCAGTAATTAAAAAGTTAATTAACAAGTTTTTGTTGATTGGTCTCATCGATGTCATTTTAGTTGCAGCAAAGTATTTTCGCCTCGACATAGGGTACGTGCACAAAAACGACTGGAGCGTGTCTGTCCAAGAATTTTTACTTAAGAAACTGTATTGTCAAAAAAAAAAAAAAAATCCTGTATAACGTGTTTGTGGCCAAAAACAGAAGTTCCGGCCCTGACAATTAAGTGTTACACCTCCTTGTTCAATGATTTATCAGCATTATTAGTAACAGACATACTTCAGGACAACTTCCACCTCCTTTAAAGTAAGTTGCAGCACTCTAAACGCTGCAACAATTGTACCATAGCCACCTTATCACCTGTGGCTGTCATCAAACGATTTGGCTCTGCATACTATCAACTAATGGAGCATGTACAACCAAAACCTGTCCCAGTCATGTATGAGTATAGTAGTGGACATAGAAGATATGTTTGCCTGAAGCTTGTGTAGAAACAAAAATTACAAATAGGTACCAACCTGCTGAAATGCTGACATAAAACGTCTCCTCTGCTCTCCGCTGATGTTGTTGCGAGCTGCCGTGAGCCATCTCCACTCAGCTTGTGCAACGTGAAAGAAGCAAAGCAGCTGCTTTCCTTGGGGCCAAACAGCTTTCAAGGCTGCCTTTTCCGCTGCAGAGTTGTCGGTCATGAAGGCTTGAGGACACTGCAAGTAACCAAGAAACCATATAGAACAGCCAGCTAAGTACTTGCGATAGGCTCACACACGAGGCCACCATTTTGTGAAAATTATCTAAGACATTCTGTTTTCTCAAGAGCACTTCTTTTTAGGCTAGGTGGTACTTCTAAAATGAAGTGCGTACTACTTGAGACAGGACAAGCTTATCCTGTCTGCCAAATGTGACTAACAGATCCTAGAAGCCAATAGGAAAAGCACAATGCTTGCAAAAAAAAAAAAAATGATGAAGTGGCTATAACAAAAAGTGCTATGGTAACCACTCTGTAATTTATAAAAATGGTTCTTTAGAATGGTGAAACATATAGCTCAATTGTGCATCTATTAGCACAGCAGTTTTTGCTACATTCATCTTACTCCTTCATGCCTGACACATTCATGTCACTAACAACGTTTTGCATACTAATTGTGAAACTATTGAGAGTCTCTGCTTTTATCCACACATTTTATCACTTTGGCCGGTTGATGGACATCGAGAGTGTGATTCATTATTTGCCTCTTCCTGGCTCTCGAAGCAATTCAACCACTTACAAACTGAATAATATAATGAATTAAAGTAACCAAAGGCCGGCTGAACCATTTAATAGGTGTCAGCAAAAATTTTGTTAAGCTTGCTACAGAAGTTGACTGTTCACTGTTGACTCCATTGCGTGTCATGATGGAGTACTATTAGGAGGCTCATGGAAAGAATGATCTTGATGCTGCCTGAGTGCAGAGCAGACTGAGCTATGCAGCACTGCTAAACATTGAGATCTCCACCCAGCTAACTCAACATTGCTAGTCTGCTTAGTACCGATATGAACACTGGAAAAACATAATTCCACTGCCTTCCTTACACGACACTTCATAGTCGTGTGTGAGGTAGTTCAGCATAATTGATATTGCATTTACATGAATTGTCTGTGGATACACTTGTAACTTAGAGAATCACTGGTTCTGATCGTTTTTGTTTACCTACTGAAGTCTGTAAATTTATATAACCATTTATATGTTTCAATCAATCGGGTGAAAAATTTTAAGTGACGCTCATTCCTAGTGCAAGTCCAAGTAAAAGGAATATTATAGTATATCACTAACCAATAAGTGTGGCAACAAATATGAAGCTATGTTCTCACTATAAGTATCATTGCCAGCACAGAGCATTACCAGAGTGAGTGAGTGAAATTAAAATAAAAAGAAACCACAGGCTGATCCGACGGGCCCTGGGTGTGGGTGAATCCCTCTGTCCAGGACCCCATGAGCCACTGTCACCCTGCGCACTCTCACAGTCAGATTGAGCTGGTTGGGGAAGTTTACGCTAGACCATAAGGCTAGCGTAAACTAGCAATAGACAATTGGGCGAGTTGGTTTGGATTCATCTTAGAAACAGTGCAGCAACAAAAGGACGTAAAAAGACACAATGTGACCGCGCTCGTCTTGTTGGGTCTTCCTTTGTCCTTGTATTGCTGCGCTGTTTTTAAGATGAACTTCAGGCTTCTTACTGTTGTATCGTTGGATGTGAGATTGGTAGGTTGGCGCACATGAGCCGACATGCTGAAGTGGTGTGGCAGAATGGGGCTGGGGCATTGCAATCTGAGCATTGTTGTTAGTATAGTGTGGGGTACGTGAAGTAATACAGCATGTGGAGCGGAAAGGTGTTGTCTGTAGCTGTCTCCACGAAACTGCTTTTGCTCCTTTAGAGTACAGTGGGGGATATTTCCTGTGCTCCAGTCTGTAGTGTTGAATTATGGTGTGATTTTGTTTTCGTATCAGTTTCAAGCTTTCATTGTCGTGGGTTCACCGTAAAAATAAGCTTAAATGAACCTTACATAAGGTGTCATAAGCATAGATCGGCAAACTCACTCATGAGTCAACTCACTCAGACTCAGATCGAGCCATGATTCTGAGTGAGTCTGGGTGACTAATATTTTGGTGAGTTTGAGTCCGAGTGAGTCAGGTTGAGAAAAATTTTAGTGGGTCTGAGTCCAAGTGAGTCTGGTTGAGGAAAATTTTGGTTAGTCTGAGTCCGAGTGAGCCCTCAGCTCAAAATATATGTCTTGGGTGAGTCTGAGTGAGCTCCACATTTTTTGCCAACCTATGGTGATAAGTCACTAAGGTAAATATGTTTGATGTCCTTTTACACCAAAGCATGCACTATTTTGAACTCTGACAAGAATCTGAACATGCGAATTTCCTATCCGTAAGCAACTTACACTGAGCCCTCCAAAGCAGGTTGGGAAGCTGTCCTTTAGCAGCGTGAAAGCAGTGCAGTACCCTTGCGTTGACTGTGAATTGTGGATGAGCACGGCAATGGGTATAGCACCAGCATTTGTGGCTGTCAGCAGAACTGTAAGGGTGCTGTGCGATGCATCGCAAGATGACGTGGAATCTATAAAAACCATCTCGCTTGCTGCTTTCAGTTGCTGTGCACGCCTCATTATAGGTGTCACAACCAAGACCACCCAGAACTGGCCATCGTCTGTGCGGCCCAGTTTGACATCAAGGCCTGCAATCAGTAAAGAAATGCAAAATTCTTTTTTAAAGGAATTAAGTTTCAAGAAAAAAAAAGCAGCACTGCAACATATTCTGTCCGCGGAACTAAACATACAGTTTAGAGCATGGACATGTTATGAGCAAAATGGTCTTGTCGACAGGAACTGAACCAAAATCTGCATGTCATTATTTTTATGTGCACAAGAACAGAGCAGCAATTTCATTTGTTTGTTACAAGACCATAAAACCTACTTTTCGTGATGTAAATTTATACAGCTAAAGTGCTAAACTTACCATGTGTAAACAGGAAGCCGCAGTCAACTTTCAATGACATTTGACAACTGCATTGCTGTTTCGTTTGTTTAGTTAAGGTGCCTGTGAGGACCAGCTACCATGTTCGGTAACTGGAGCTGAAATCAGTAATAAACTGCCGAATGTGAGGACAATTGAAACAAAAAAATATGAATTTTGTGAGAAGTTGAGAAAGTTTTGTGACTGTTTTTTGAGCTTGCAGCATCCATACTACCAATGTTCTAAAAAAAAAAAAAAGAATAGGTGTGCGCAAAACACGCAGCGCAGTCGCAGCAAAAGCTGGAAGAGCCTTCACCTTGTTCTTCACCTTGTTCTTCACCTTCACCTTGCCTTCACCTTGTGCATTGTTTTTTGCACTAATTAGTTATGTCTATAGTCAATACGCACCAACTAGCCCAACTCACTTCTCTAATACTGGAAGAGCAGCCTTTCTAGAACCAGTTGTAACCACTATTGGGGCAACTACTAGTAAACTTGCAAGGTACCCATTACGCCATAAATCATAATTTTTGTGAAGTAGGGAAGCACCTACTATGCTGTTATTCATCATTATACAGAGAAGCGAGGTACCCGCTACACATCTGTAAAGCTTTATGTGCATGTTGTTCATGCTGTGGCTGATGACGATGAAGAATTGCGGCTGAGCACTTTGTAATGGGTGGTAAGACTTATGCAGTTCGCATAGCATGATGCATGGTAGTTATTTTACTCTTCTACCATGCTATTTTGCACCTGTGAACCCGATTCACTGCCCGACATGACGCCTGTATAAGGCCTTTTTACGAAGGAGTTTTAAGCACTGGTGTGGCTCTGTGGTAAAATACCCGCCTGCCATGCAGTGGGCCTGGGTTGTGGTCCTGTTCAATCATAGATATTTTTTTTTAGTTTTGCGTGATAACGGTTATGGACACCGGTGGTGGCGCCATGTAGCAAAGCCAACATCCTGTTCTCGGGCTTTGCACAGCTGCAGCATTAAGTATATTTATTGAAGAATGGGAGCGAAGTATGTCGAACGGATGCTTGTTACAGTGCACACAAATATAGCTGATAATTCACGTGGTGGGACTGATGTGGAGAATTCCTCACATAGGTCCAAAGCATCAAGTTTTAACACCGAGGTACTGTTGCAGCAGTGAGAGCGGTATTAAAGGCAAGTCACTAGGTGACTGTGGATGTAAGCTGTGGATGAGGCAATCGCACTGTTTGTGTGCTGCAGCTTCACAGTGTCATCAAAATGGTTACCACAGCAGCTTATAGAAGAGCTGTCACCGGAAACTGCACACTGTGAAATGCTAGCAGGTAACTTCAAATTAGGACATTTCTTTTCAAGGCTTTTCAATTGGGGTGGGCACATGGGCCAACCACCACGTCCAATAAACAATGAAAGTGAGCATGCTGTGGTCTAATGTCCGAATGCAACTGTCTTGTGCGGGACTATCTGCAAAAGTATTGGATTCCATTTTTTGTTGAGATAAAAATATGGTTACAGAATACTGACTTATTCTCCAGATACCATGCTTACTAGTACCCCGTATGAAAACTAGGTGGCACAGAATGCTGTGTGCAAGGTAATTTTGGAGCTTGATAGTCCTCACTCTCATATTGCCTGTACAACAATTGCAGGTACTAATGACCTGTGGGTCGGAAGCGGGCCACATTTTCCATGGGCACCAGACCTCTGCGTGTTGCCTCAATGCCCCCAAAGAAAAAATTGGGGAAAGAGAAGTAATGATCGGACGAAGAGCTACAGCAACTGGTACATGACCGGCACAGCCAGTGTAAAGAATTTTTTTTACGTAGACATTCAAGCAAGCATCTGAAAAGGGGTAATGAGTGTGGAAAAATTTATGAAGAAACACTTTTTGAAGAGTTTCTCATTTGCTCAATAAATAATTCATTGTGAAGATTTTGAATTGAAGGCCTCTGTATTTATCTCCATGGAAAGGGGTGTATTAGCTTGGGCTGCATTGTTGCCACAGGCACTTTTCTGACGGCAGCTATTATGGTATCATTTTGAAAGTTGCATACCATGTGAGCATTCCATAAACTACATCAACACCGTGAAAATGCTGGCATTCACTGCAGCATGCAACTGTAGTGTGCTGTGACCATTGAGCTGTTTTTGGCCCAAATGTTTGGGGATGTTCTGTGAATGGCCCACATATAGTTCCAAATGCTAACTGCACAGCGCTGACGAGTAACAGATGAGCCAGTCAGAGGAGTACTGCGTGTGACGGAGTAACCTGAGGTGCAGCATGCCCAAGAGGTAGCATAACAAAGCCTTTCTGGTACTCAAACTTATGTTGTACTTCAAGGTGAAGCTCTGGGATGTGGTGCTCATCTTCTGTTGTGTCACACATTTGTCATCCTGTGTTTTTAACCA
This sequence comes from Rhipicephalus sanguineus, assembly GCF_013339695.2. Taxonomy (NCBI): domain Eukaryota; kingdom Metazoa; phylum Arthropoda; class Arachnida; order Ixodida; family Ixodidae; genus Rhipicephalus; species Rhipicephalus sanguineus. The sequence continues at coordinate 14,905,761 of NC_051181.1, forward strand.
TTTACAATTATTAAGTAATTTTAACTGCCTCTCCTTTGAAAGTGAACATCGTAGAGCAAAATAAACATGGCACAACAAGTTGAGTCAAAACTCGCCCGATTTTTTCTTGTAAGCAATTCGTCACTTCAAACTCTCATAAACAGGCATGCATATTTAGTGCCTTACAGCTAGTATGCAATTAATACATGAGACATTTTATGGTAGTGAAACAATTTTCAGTCTGAAACTGAACTTGTCTTTTTCATAAATAAACTTTTGTGCACTGATTTTACATGCTTTTCAGTGTTGTTACATGCAAAATTATGGCATATTATCTTTCAACAGCAACACATTGTTACAGTACCCTCAGGCCCATCTGCTGTTCTTTAGCGGGCACCTAAATCCAAGCAGACGGGCCTCTAGCATTTCGCCTCTATCAAAATGCGACCACCGTGGCCAGGATTTGATCCTGTGACCTTCGGGTCGGCAATCAAGCACAATAACCACTACACCACCGAAGCGAGTATGGAGGCCTATGGGCAAGTGCAGGACTGTAATAGTAAACTCACCATGTTTTGCATACAATGGCATCTTCTCAGTTATCTTTAAGAGGGGATCTACATTCCTGCCAAAGTTTTCTTGACGCCAGAGCCTGTGCCAATAGTAGATGGCTGGAGGCAACGGGTTGACCGCAGAGTTTGCAACAAGGGCGTACCCGTCTTCTTGAACCAGCAATTTACTTTCGTGAAGCCTGATGGCTTCAGCTGGCGACATGCCATTGTCGAAGTATGCCAAAAAGGTCTGTTTTGTCTGCGATGTTGGCGTTAGGCGAGAAAGAGCCTCTGCAGCTGCTGTGCTGTGGCTGTGGTTGTTGTGATGTAGCAGCTTTATCACAGCTGGCAGTGGCCTTTCTCCACGCAGAAAGGCATCGTTTCGCTTCGTGTTCCTGTTGACCTTCTTGATCTTGAGGTCAATCTTAGCTGGGCAGTGTGCCGCAGGTTTGCCAGGTGGTATTTCACGTTTGGACTCTTTGCAGCGCCATATTTTGTGGAACACCATCCTGCAAAGGAGTATGAATTTAGCATTTCAGCGACATGAGCAGTGACCAAAAGGGACCCCTTTCTTTACTTGCATATGCTATTTGATCAAAGGAAAAATACACCTGTGACTTGGGCACTCATTAGTCGTCTACAAAAATCATTTTCAAGCGTGTTTAACTCAACAAACCTACCCATAATGCGCTCATTAAGTTCACTCCAGATCAACGCAAGCACGACCGACGCACATTTGTGCGATTAGTGCCAGCATGTAGGGAAGGGTTTGACAAAAGTTTGTGTGGTGAGGTAACATCATGATGAAGTTGCGGTCACTGACGGAGTTAAGGTGAAAACACAAGAGACGTTTCGGGACTAGTACAGGTTCCTTGATTGCGATCAAGAGGCCTGTACGGGTCTCTAGGTGTCTCTCGTATACTTTCACTTGGTCAGTGAGTGCAACTTCATCATTAGGGTTAATAAATCGCAGGGCATGCCAGTCTTGATGCAAATCCACTAGCTACCGACAACACATCTTAGAGGCTTGGTGTAACACCAGAAATTTTAACAAGTGATCAGAGTTCTGCAGCCTGCACGAGCTCCACATTTCATTTCATGCACACCACAGCACTTATTTGTGCAAGCTGCGGGTTTGTGTCAAAAATTCAGTGGCTCTCGAAATTTCTAGGAAAGGGGATTTAACCAATAAGTTTACTGGCAAAGCAATTAGTGAGTGAGACAACTTCATTGAATATCCTGCAAATCAATGGCTTACGTATAGGCCAAACCAAAGGGAGTAGAGAGACTGTCTCTCAGGAGCTTCCCGGAATTGTTAGATGGTTTAAAGTTGGTCCTGGGGATCTGAGCTAGTCAATGCAGCTCTCCACTGTGCCCCTAGTTCATCTGTGGGGGGACATGCAATCCTCTTCTCAACTATTTCACAATCCCAAAGTACATGCTTTTGGGTGGCTCCTTTATTATTGTACAAATTACATTTGGCCTCAGGATATAATTGCGAAAGCATGCGGTGAAGTTGTACCACATTTGTGTAAGTTTTGGTTTGAAGCTTTCTCCAGTCATTCACTAGAGACCTGTCCAATTTTTCGCTAGGATGTGGAAATATACATCTCGAATTTCTATATAATAGGGAAATGTCACTGAATGTGAAGAGCCTAGCCCGCTATTACCGATCCATCTCATCCTCAGTCAGAGCCCCATCTAATTGGGCATGGTTAATGAGTCCTTATGCAACATGTTTATATATTTATTTATTTATTCAAAATACTTTACAGGCCCAACGGGGCATTGTGTAAGGGGAACATCAAATTATTATCTACATGGCTATACACGACTTCAATAATAATTGGCCAGACTCATTAAGGTTTGGGGTGGTGGTGGATTCATTCTCTGTATCTGCTGGGAACCAGATCATTCAAATTCTTCAGTAATATGAGTTTGTCTTTACTGTTTAGAATTCTTGTAGCTTCAAATGATGTCCATCCTCTGGTGTAATTAGCCGATTCAGAGTTGCTAAAAATGTATCTACCTTTGGAAGAAGCGATGGGCAACCTCCTCTGTAACCTCAGAGGCCCTGGTTTCGATTCAGCACATGCATACAGTTTTCCACTTTGTATTAATTGCTTCTACTGTAAACCAGTGTATCGAAACGGAATGAAAACCAAAAACGAAAGACAAAATATTTTTGACCAGGAACAAAAACATAACCAATACAATCTCTATTATTTCATTCTGCAGTGGAATGAATGAATGAATGAATGAATAAACTTTATTTAAACTGGTCCGGCAACTTTCCTTCAGGCGAGGGGGTGGGCACCCAGAGTGAAGCTGAATTATTTTTCATCATTTTCTGGTTTGAGTCAAAAGTTATTAATGCATATCACAGGGGAGCGCATATCTCAGGCAGAGATTCCGGAGTAAGGATGTGTTGAAATTTAGGAAAAAACAAAAAGTGGCAATCGGAGCTCCTTATGTTAACTCTAGTGGACCTTGGTGTGCGAGTCATACAGGCCAGCGTGGAGAGGGCATTCTCAGTGCTCAAGTTTGTTTTATCAGAACAGGGGTCTCGCACATCAGAAACTACACTAGTTGACGTGCTGCTTCTGAGATCATGCTGACTGTCTTGATGGGCATTGAGCCTAGCCTGCTCAGAGAATTTGTAATTCACTCATGAGAAAGTGAAATACTATGTTTTTATTGTTGCTTTAATTTAAAATTTTTGCATATCAATAAAAAAAACATTACGAACTGTTACGGAACTTTTTTTTTTTTCGTTCTGGAACAGAGATGGAATGGAACTTTTGACGGTGGAACGACACTAAAACTGAAACAAACATTTTGTTCCGACACCCTGCTGTAAACGTTGGGTGATTGCAATATTCTGTGGTGCGTCCATGAATTAGTGCTTCCTCGTCATTGCCATAGGCCTTGAGTAGAGCTTTAGTAGTTGTGCTCGTTCTACTGCCCTAATTGAATTTTGTGTGTATTTCCTTTTTAGTAAATTTGCAATGTCAATCTGCCTCTCAATCTCTGGCCGATGCAACCTTAGGTCCTTGCTGGTTATGGTAATTTATTTGTAATTTATCTATAGAGTATACTTCTGTCAGTCCAGGTACTGGCAATTCTTTCCAACTGAGCTTCAGTCAAACCTTCTAAGGTGTTATGCATGCCCAGGTGCGTTAATCTCTCTATGCTGGTGCTTTCGGGCAAGCCTAGGGCCTGTTTAAAAGCTTTCGCTACGCACATAATGATTTTGTCCTTTTCTGTCTTGTTCCATTTAAGCCTAACAATGCTAGCCTCCTTCATTCCGTGATATTTGTTTGTGACTGTCCATGCTCCTCACCTCAGGCTCGAGTTCCCCCATGTTGAAGGTAACCGTCCTATTCGTTAGGAAGTATCAGATGTAATTGTATCATCTTTCTCCTAGGTTTAGGTTGGTGACCTAAGTGAGTATGGCCAAATGTGCAGCTTTGTGGAATACTTTCGCAAGATCATAATGTAGCTCTGGTTCACATTGCGCTCTGATTGCTCTGATTATTTGCCCATCCTATGGTACCTACGCCATAAGATAGGAAAATAACTAGAACACAATTACTTATGTGGCTGCGGCAATTTTCGATTTTGTTTCGCCAACCGCTTACGCCACGTATAAAGGGGGCCAAGTGCACACATAATACAACTTAATTGAGACGGCTCATCATTGGACATTATCCCCAAAACAAGAAGTTAAATCATCACAGAAGATGTCGCAAGTTATTTTTAAAGTTATGAAGCATAATTTTTGTATTACCTTTCACACCTTGCTGTTGACTTGACGAAGTCCACAACCCACGATGTGCTCGTTTTCAAGCCGTAATCTTGTACCCAGCTGCAGGCGTCTTGTGCATCACTGATGTTCGCCCGAAGCACGTCAACGTCCGGCGACGAACTTTCATTGTCTTTAACGCATTCGATCGTGCGGCGCGCCGACGTCTCACATGCGCTGTTTTCAGTACTCATAGCCGTACAACACCGGCGTTGCAGGGCTGTGATATGCGTTGGAAAGAACAGCCGCGAAAAAAAAATAATAAAAGAAAATAAACGCACACTCTAACAAAGCAAAATGCACAAAGCACAGTCGAATCCTACGGCGACGGCGGCGTCTTCGGTCAGCGCGAGAGCAGGCAAAAACTTTCTTTAGGTTGGACGACACAAAATCAAGACGTCCGCTCGGTTTGAACGTTTCACGAAGACTGCTTTATTTGTTCACTATTTACAGTGCTCTCGTAGAGAGGGAGAATGAAAAGGAGAATAGAAATACAGAAACAACAAGCACAGTCCAAAAGAGTTTTCTCTGCACCCCGCACGTGCAACAGACTTGAAGAACAGAGGGAGAAAAGGCCTTCCCTGTGTTTTGGGTTACGGTCCCTGTGGCTTTCACTGTTCTTTCACGGGGTGGGGGTGTAGGTCGTAAAACGACGATGTCAAGGACGTTCTCCGCTCTTGCCGTACGCGCCGTCGCCTCCAAACTGCGGGCCGCTGCGGTTGCAACCCCGAAAACGCGTCCCCCCTGAGTTGCCCTTCTTCCTTCTTCCTCCTTTTGGCCGCGGGGTCTCCCAATTAAAGCTGCCCCGAAGTGGGGGGCTGCTTCCCAACATTGCGAAAATACAACAAGGCGAAAGCACAGGCGGCGACGAAAATTTCACTGGCCCCGGAGGGGCGCACGTTCACCGTTTAAAATTCCCGCGAAAGGCACCCCGAGAACGAGAGTGCGTCGTCGCGTCGGCGAGGGCGAGGCGGCCGTTGCTAGGCGGAAGTCCGCGACGGCGTCCCTGTGTGCGCGCAGCCAATAGCGCGCCGCGGCCGTTGCCATGCGTTGAGCGCTCTGCATATTACAAATGTGCTGCCCGGCAGGGGGGCGCACCCTGTCCGCGGTCTAGAGCTGTGCACTGTAAACAAGGTAAGGCCCCTATACCTACGGAAAGGTACAGCTTTCTCTTGATCTACGCCGCTTCCTCCTCACCACGCCTCTGATAGGGCGACTGCGGTCACGTGGTAGCGCGCGCCTCTCGGCGCCATGTTGAACGCTCCGACGTGCCATTTGCTGTGTGTTCGCCCCATGTGAAGTGCACGAAGTTTGAAGCGTACGTGTGCGTCTCGCTCGTATTGTCGCGATGCCGGGTTGCTGTGCGTTTGGCTGCCATAACCGTGACACTCATGGGAAAAAGTTTTTTTGCATTCCGTGCGGGAAAGAAAATGAAGGTCGCCGGAAAATCTGGCTCCACAGAATCGGCCGAGCAAACTTCGAGCCGAAATCGGCGCGGCTTTGTGAGGTAAGTGCTCGTGCGTTTTTACTCTTGACAGGCGTCTTGCTTTGCCGTGTGAGATATGTGGTGTATTACTTACTCAATGTCACGCGAAATTTCGTGTTATTTGTCATGCACCAAGGCAGTCACTTTCTCGAGCAAGTGACTGTCTTGAACACCAGATGGTCGAAATTTTCGGAGGCCTCCACTACGGCGTGCCTCCTGATTATATCACGGTTTTGGCACGTAAAACCCCACATATTAATAACTCTGAAAGAACGAATGTCGTGCACTAGAACGCTAGGTTGTGTTCCACATATTCTACTAACCTTTCACTGTGATGTGCGGATGGAAGGGCGAAGACGGAGCGAGCGTCGGAATGAAAGTGCGATAGCAAAAAAAAAAAAAAAAAAGAACCTAGCGCGCAGGATTTATCGAAAACAGTGCATTTGCGTGCAGCTCCTCCATCATATTGTCTAATTTGGCGAACCACTTCTGTGTGACAGTCAGAACTTTTTGCAAATTCGGAATATGAGCGGGGCTTTAGTTCAGCGGACCGCGGCTCATCGGCCGGCGTGTCATCATGAATTATCGCGTCACAGATTTAGCGCATAAGTTTCAACACGGTGCGGTAGTTGCAGCAGATGCCTGTTTGACGCGCAGCAGATCAAAGCAATAAATTTAAAATTTCAATCAAAGCGCAGCCATGCGGTTATTTTAATAAACGTTCATTCATGTTTAGAACGTTCTCCGATGCTTATGGTGTTTTGCTGCTGTGATAAGATTTCCACCTAACTTGAGTAAAGTGCGCTGGGGGGCTAGTTGGTATGACATAGAATGGTAAAAAACTGCGCGGTTTACGGAACACAAGAAGTAGAGCACAGGACGAGCGAGTCAACCGCGCAGTCCGTTACCGTTCCACCTAACTTGTTTTTTTCTTTTTTTTTTCATCATTTTGAAAAAAGTGAGTTGGTTTAATAACATCATTTATTGTCAGTTAACATATAAGCGTCATGCATACGACAAAAGGTGCAAGCTGCTCCGCACAGGCCGAACATCCCTGAACGGCGTACTGCGCGCACACGTCATTGGGCAGGCAAAGGAGATAAGAATGATACATGTGGCTTTACGAGCCAAAACCACGATATTATGAGGCACACCGTAGTGTAGGGCTCCGGAAATGAAATTTTGACCATCTGGTGTTGTTTAACGTGCACTGACATCGCACAGTACGCGGGCCTCTAGCATTTCACCTCTATCGAATTGCGACCGCCGCGGCCGGGACCGAACACGCGACCTTCGGGTCAGCAGGCGAGCGCCGAAACCGCTACATCACCGCGGCGGGCAGGCCGAGGAGAAGTAACATATGTGAAATGTCATGAAATTTTGATCGAACACCTTCATGGGAATTGCAGGCATTGCTGCAGTCATATATGATAGAGATAGTTTATACGCACGGGAACTATTCCTTCCCAAATGGCGTGGCTTGACATCGCAGCTGCCATGTAAGTATTTCTTGCCGATGCAATAAATACACGGGGAAACGCTGCGCTCCGAAAAGAACCGTAAACGACATGCAATTTGCTACAAATTGTACATTGCTTGCAACAGCTCTCCTGGCGCGCTGTAAGGGAATTAGATGGCGCGCACACCTACACCAACTGAGAAAATGAACGCAGAAATAATAGTCATTACACACAGCCGTATGCGAGACATGGCACGCGACCACGGCTGGACTAGAAAAGCTGTGGCTGAAGTGGCAGCGCCAGCGCGCAACCGGCCTGAAAGCTTCGCGCGTCCGCGTGGCGCGTTCGAGGGGGCGCCGCCGTCGCGCGCGAGAGCGCGCAGGAGAGGAGGCGGCGATGGCGGAGAGCAGATGGCGGTACTTTTACGAAGTATAGGGGCTTTATAAACAAGGAAGCGATGCATGCACCCTAACGGATGAGGATAGACCAATTAGCGCAGTGGCTCCACTGGGACAACGAGAGTGGGAAAGGGCAGAGAAGAGGGTTCCTAATAGCACATCAACAGGCCCTGACGGCATCCCAATTATGCTAATAAAGAAATTAGGTCCAAACTCTAAGCAAACATTAAGAGAAGCAACGAGCAAAGCAATAATGGATGGTGAAGCCCCCCATGGGTGGAAACTAAGCCGGATGAGCATGATCTATAAAGGAAAGGGAGACAAGGCTGATATAAACAACTACCGTCCTATAACAGTGACATCAGTAGTTTACAGGCTGGTGATGCAGATCGTAAAGGAAAGACTACAGACATGGGTGGAGAATGAGGGGGTGCTGGGGGAACTACAAAATGGGTTCCGTAAACGAAGGAGGTTGGAGGATAATCTGTTCTCATTGACGCAGTGTATTGAAATAGCGGAAAAAGAACACAGGCCCCTGTGGCTGGCATTTCTAGATATCAAGGGAGCTTACGATAGTGTGATTCAGGAAGACTTGTGGAGAATACTGGACACACTTGATGTGGAAGATGGAATTACTAATCTTTTAAAGGACATCTATAAAAGTGACAGGGTAGTTATAAAATGGGAACAACAGGTATCCGAACCTATAGAGATACAACGCGGGCTTCGACAGGGGTGTCCCTTGTCACCTCTGTTATTTATGCTGTATCTACAAGGATTAGAAGCTAAATTAGAGGGGAGTGGACTCGGCTTCAGCCTCTCTTTTGCCAAGCAAGGAAAACACGTTGAACAGTCATTACCGGCATTGATGTATGCAGATGATATAGTATTAATGGCCGACAACAAGGAAGATCTGCAGGGATTGATAGACATCTGCGGTAATGGGCTAGGAAAGTTCAGTAGTGAAAAATCGGCAATCATGATTCTTAATGATAATGAAGGCAGTGAGCATAAGATACAGGAAGTCACGCTGGAGATAGTGGATAAATACAAATATCTGGGCGTATGGATAAACAACGGGGATGAGTACCTAAGGGAGCACGAAAGATACGTAATGACTAAGGGCAACAGGAATGCAGCTGTAATGAAAAATAGGGCACTGTGGAACTACAATAGGTATGACGTTGTGAGAGGGATTTGGAAAGGGGTAATGGTCCCAGGTTTGACGTTCGGCAATGCGGTCTTGTGCATGAGATCAGAGGTTCAAGCAAGATTGGAAATTAAACAACGTGGCATAGGTAGGCTTGCTTTGGGAGCACACGGGAATACCCCAAATCAGGGGGTACAGGGTGACATGGGATGGACATCGTTCGAGGGCAGGGAGGCTAGCAGCAAGATAGAATTTGAGGAGCGATTGAGAAAAATGGGAGAGGAGCGTTGGGCTAGGAAAGTTTTCAGCTACTTGTACATGAAGAATGTTGATACTAAATGGAGGAAGCGAACTCGAAAATTGTCAAGCAAGTATTTAGACAGCAGCAGAATACCAAGCCAAAAGGAAACATCGGTTAAGAAGAAGGTGAAGGAAACAGAGAGGGACATGTGGAAAATGGGGATGCTTACGAAATCATCACTGGAGACCTACCGAACTTTCAAGCAGGAAATTGCAAAAGAAAAGATCTACGATAATTCTCGGGGTAGTTCTCTGCTGTTTGAGGCCAGGACGGGAGTATTGCGGACCAAGACGTACCGAGCCAAATACGAAGGCACAGACACGTTATGTAGTGCGTGTGGAGAGGAGGAGGAAACGGCTGAACATTTGATAATGTTCTGTAAAGGACTTCACCCTACAGTCCAAGATAATGGCGCGGAATATTTCAAAGCATTGGGGTTTAGGGACAGTGAAGGCAAAATAGACTTTAAACGAGTAGAAATAACCAGGAGGAGGCTAACCGATTGGTGGCTACAATCAAGGCACGAGTGAATTGCAATCCTTCAATACATAGTGATATTACTTAACTTTATGGCTAGGTGGCGTGAGCCGCCGCCCGATCTAAAGGGCACAGCCGTATACATCCATCCATCCATCCATCCAACTCCAGCGCTGGTTCCCCAGCACTTTATGGCTAGGTGGCGTGAGCCGCCGCCGGAGCTTTCACAAGCGGCTACAGTAGAACACTGTACTAAAGCCCCTCCATCGCGTCTACAGGTGCATCAACCGGAAAAGCAGCAGAAACATCATTACGAGAACGGAAATCTGGGCGAGTTTGTAAGAATTCATCGTAGAGAATGTAGCGCGAAAATTACGGGGACACAAGAAAGCAACATAAACACGAGATAGCGCTCGTCTCGTGTTTATGTTGCTTTCTTGTGTCCCCGTAATTTTCGCGCTACATGCTCTACGAAGAAACATCATGGCGGCACTTCGGCTTCCGCTAGGCGGGGAACCGGTGTAAAGGCAGAGGGGGCGGACGAGTTGGCGCTACTTAACCTAGCCGGCGGCAAACGCATGAAGGGGCTATAGTGCCTAGAATATTCTAGGCACTATAAAGTGCGCGCGTGCGGCAGCACCGAGTGAACAAACAGACGTGCCGGCGCAATCACGCTTGTTGTTCTTGTGAGGAGTACGGAGCAATAACTACGAAGTCAGCGAAGACCAGAATGTACGCATCGACGCTCTCTTTGAAACACCGCGAGTAATACAACGAGAAAGTCCAACTATCCGGAGTGGACCCGTTCACGCTGCAGGCAGGCGATTGCATAGTGGATGTGAATTTGTGACCGCTCGTCGATGCCTCCGACATTCGCGAATTTGTGGTCTTGAGGACGTGTTTTGTAACGCGACAGCAGCTCGAAGGAACGAAGCTTGGAAGGAACGAAGGAACGTTGGCGGCCACGACTTCGTGACAAGCGGCCGGTAAGCGAGCCGCGAATGAAACAAATTGCTGCCGATAGCGGGATCGTCATGACACAGGTTAGATGTTTATCTTTTCCATTCTTTTGTTAGGTGACCCATTCGCAGGCCCGCATCAAGCCTCCCGTCGAAGTGTGGTTCCTGAGGAAGGGTGACGGAGAAATCCTTGCTGCGCATTGCTCGTGCATGGCCGGAAACGGCGAGGCGTGCTCGCACATTGCAGCGTGCTGTACACCTTTGCATATTTTGCCAAAAGTTCATGAAAACTTAAACTTATTGCACTTTTCTCGAAGAGCTGATGCTAATCGGCGCCTTTGCTGCTTCTCACCGACGACACATAAGTGCTCGCTACTAGAGCACTGCACGGGCCGATTTTTCCGGCCAGGGCCCGGCCCGAAAACGCCATGCTCCGGCCCTCCCGAGCCCGGCCCGGTGTTCTTAAATGTGGCCCGTACCCGGCCCGGGCCCGGCCCGTTTCAGCTAGTTATGCCTTGAGTGTAAAGGAGGCACTGTCCAAACTTCGGTTATTGTGAGGATACCTGCCGCACACAAGATAATTTCTTGAGATTGTTTTAGGAACTTCTTTCAGTGTCACGACTTTCACTGGTACTGTGTATACTTTCGGTTAATTACGCCCGTAAACTCTTGCGGAATATTTGCAGGGCCATATAAAATATATTTGGAGTCATAGATGGCTGTTTCATGTACGCACGCAGTGCTAACCACGCAGCTTTGTTTTTGCATTTCAAAGAACGACTACAAAATATAATACCTCCATAAAGTGAAAAAAAAAACATGGCAAACATTTTTCGTTTGAGTCTACATCAATTGCATACGAACTAGGGCTGTTGAGTAAATGTAGCAAGCCTCCTGCAAACTTCATACTCGAAATGTTTCCCGAGACACAAACGCGCACATCTTATATGTACTAATCTAGGCAGTTTACCGTTGCTTTCCTTACACGGTACCCGAGAACGTCTTTCACTCACTATAATGGTGGAAACTTATATTAGGCGTTTCTTGAAATTACGTGTAGCATACCGATGGAGCAAAATTGTAGACGTCTTGTACTGTGCAATTTCTGTGCACGCCAATGCACTCCAGGTGGTTTAAATTACCCGGAGCCCTCAACGATGGTGTCTCATATAGCGTGGGTCGCTTCGAGAAGTTAAACCCCAAAAAACAACAAAAACAAAGCCAAACAACGTACAGACAACAGATACGTATGAGACCCGGGCCTAATACGGGCCTAGCTCAGGCCCGAGCCCGAAGGTCACGGGCCCGATCAAACAATCCCTTACCCGGTCCGGCCCGCGGGCCGGGCCCGGGCTTTCGGGCCGGCCCGTGCAGTGCTCTACTCGCTACTGCAGGTCGATACTCAGCTGCAATCAGTACGCCGAGAAACTGGTCGCGGTCAAGGCTGCGGTGCACAAGTTGGCTTGTTGCAGTGTCGATGCGCCACTTCTTCATCGCCGATGACGACAAGCCCATTTCGGCAACGGGCCGCACCTCAAGTTTTTTCATGGCAGGAGGGAACCAGCGCTTGGAGCCGTCTGTGCACGAGCGCTCACGCGCTCGCAGGCCGCACTCCACGTAAAAGAGGAGCGCTGCGATGTGGGAACACGCCTCGCCGTTTCAGGCCGGGCGCGGCAAGGATTTCTCCGTCACCCTTTCCCAGGAACCACACTTCGACTTGAGGCTTGTCACCTTACAAAAGAGTGCAAAAGATAAATATCTAAAACGTCCTTACAAGCTTATTTACCTGTGTCATGATGATCCCGCTATCGGCAGCAACTTGCTTCATTCGCGGCTCGCTTACCCAGCCGCTTGTCACGAAGTTGTGGCCGCCAACGGCCTCCCTTCTTTTGAGCTGCTGTCGCGTTACAAAACACGTCCTCAAGACCACAAATTCGCGAATGTCGGAGGCATCGACGAGCGGTCACAAGTTCACAGTCGGCTGCCTGCAGCGTGAACGGGTCCACTCCGGATAGCTGGATTTTCTCGCTGTATCACTCGCGGTGTTTAAGGGAGAGCGTGGATGCGTACATTCTGGTCTTCGCTGACTTCGTAGTTAATGCTCGGTGCTCCTCACAATAAGAACATGCGCGATCGCGCCGGCACGTCTGTTTGTTTACTCAGAGCTGCCGCACGCGCGCGCTTCCCGGCTTGGTTGACTATGACTTCAAAATGGCGGACTACCCACAATGCACAGCGCCTCCGCCGCTTTCCGGCGGGTTGCAGGGCGCGGCTAGCGCGCGTTGCTGTTATGCGCGCAAGAAAAGTCAAAGTTACGGTGCGCAACTCACGGAAGTTCTTTTGATGCAAGTTTTCTGTATGTTGTGAAATAATTTACTGTCGTTGTGACTGATTTACGGAGGGCGGGCGCTGTTTTAAGCAGCTATTCCATGGATGAATGTTCCTCCACGCAGCCGCTGCAATAACAGCTCGAGATGTAGAGGGGGGCTGAAGTAGCTTCATTAGGAAGCGAGGGAGGTCCAAAGGGATTGGGCTCTCTTTGGGATGCCCCAGTGCCTGGTAGATCGACGTTGTCATCGGCTGTCGACTGCAAGCATCGCCGGTGTTTCTTGCTGTCCTTTTCATTTTCGTAGTCGATTAGCAAATGTTAGCACATTTGTTGCATCTGTTTATTGTTCGACCACGAGTGACGATTTCTGCATTGTTAATCCATATTGTGATATGGCAAACATTTGCGCATACATAGGCAGGGTTTTGCATAAATAAAATCAGTTTGTCAGCGCGTGACGCTGTCGAGTGTTTCTTCGTGTCCTGTTTTATCTGCGCTGCTGAAGAAATAGTGCATTTCTACGTGCAATAAAAATATGTGTACGCACGTGATGCATGTTACTTGTTATATACTCATAATAACTATGTATAAATATTTTTTTTTTCATTGGGCATACGAACCCAACTGCATTTTTGGTAACCTTGTACGATCTACGTCTGCAAATAAAAAAAGTTTTAAGAGTACGGTGCAGATACATTTATAAGGAAGTCGAGTGATTCCGCCCATTATTGATTCGCGAAAAAAAAAAGAACATTAAGTGGGTTAGTTACACAGACCAGCTCATATATATGAAAAAAAAAAAAAAGAATAAGGCGTTTATATTCGGCATAGTGGGGTTCGAAAGGCGGGAGTGAAGTCGCTATGATCGCTACAGTGGCGAAAGTGCATTGAAAATCGTATCGATCAGCAGGACAAAAAAAAAAACTAACACCGCCAACTACACAGCCTAGTGATCGGGTTTAACCAAACTGTAGAGAGGTGTTGCAGTGTTCAGGTATACAGATGATTATTTGATTTAATTGACAAGTCACGCGCTGTACAAAGAAGTGAGCACATTCTAAACGTGTTTAAGGAAAAAGGGATGGGACTAGAATTCACTTGCGAGATGCCTTGCTCTGATAATTTGCAGTTTCTTGATACATGCTTTTAAGTTTCACTGCGGAGCATGTTTGAGGGCAGTATAACCCGCGTTCAGAGAAATCGGTGTTTAATTTCGCGTCGGCGCATTCGAATATTGTTAAACGAGGAATTGTGATGTCATGATTACGCACAGCATTGAAAAAAAACTTGCGCACATAAGATGAGCAATAGATTGCCAGCTGCAAAGAGATGAAAGAGGCGGGATAGGGTATCGCTGTATCGGCTTGCGAAAATCTGTTGGCATGTCAAAGAAAGATTAACACGGGCGTCCTCCATTCCTAAATAATGAAGAAACTAGAAATATTGCAGTTATTCCACATATGCATAAGAAGTCGCATGGCCTGAAGAACGTAGGGAAGCGATGTGGGGTTGAAGGCATGTGATTGCCGCCCCAAATAAGCTTAGTCGCATTAAGGCAGGGGTCTGCGGTGGGCAAAGAAAAATGCGGTCAGAGGCATGCCAATTGTTTTGTAGATTGTGTAGGAGTTAACCGCAAATTTCTCTTTCTTGTGTCCACATGTACATCGGCCAGACTGGTCGATGTATAAGCGCCTCAGCGAGCATCGAAATTCACTGAATGGAGCCATCTCATCTCACATCGCTATGTCAGTCATGAAAATGTAATCCCATCTTCGAAAGCACACTAATTTTGTATCGTCAACCTAATCGGACAACGCGAGAAATTTCGGAGGCATATCTGTGGTGTCGCGCCTTACCAGTTTCGGTTTCGATTGTGTGACGCAGAGCGCCACACAACGGGTATTTCATGTACGAAATCGTACGAACAAATCTCTTTGTAAATAAACTACAGTCCCATCCCCGTTTTCCGGCTGACTTGACGCAACTTCGTGCGCTCCGGCGCTGAGCCGCCTTCCTAGCCCGCCGGACGGTACCTCCGGCGGCGACACAACAAAGTGGCGACGAGGTGAAAACAATGTAAGCCTCTACATTCTTCGCCGGCATTTCCGCCAATTTCAACGTGGCCAGCCATCTTTTCTGCCGCATTACGGGGCATCGCCCCACTTAACATTCTGCACGAAATGAGGTAGGCCTCATTGTAAAAAGACAGGGCGTGCAAATACGGACACAAGAAAGAGATCAGGACACCACAAACGCAGTAGGCCTACGAGGTAGGCCTACTGCGGCCACACCCTACTGCGGCCACACCCTGTGCACGTACTGCCAATGCTTGCTGGCACCAGCGACTGCGACTCATCAGTGAACCCCGTTTCAAGCATGACTGCCGCTATTCCTCCTCCGCCGTTTTTACAAACTCCGGGCACTCCTCCCGTGCCTTGGGCTAAATGGCGCCGTGTCTTTCAGGCGTACGTCGACGTCGCCGCCGGAGACACCGCCCGGCCCGCTCTGAAGAAGAGTCTCCTGCTGAATGCACTGGGAGTTGAAGGCCTGGATGTTTATTGGACGCTACAAGCTGCCCAGGAACAGGCGGGGAACGGCGATGGCACTCGGGACGAAGGCACGCAAGATGAGTACATCGAAGCGCTCACGCTGCTCGAGAATCACTTCAAAGCGCCGAGCAACGAAATACTGGGGCGCCACTACTTCAAATTGCGCAAACAGCTACCAGGGGAATCCGTTACTGACTATGCTTCTGCACTACAGACGATGGCCAGCAGATGCAATTTCGGGACTTCCGTCAATGCCATGGTCCGCGATCAGCTTTTCAGCGGAATTACTGCACAACAAGTCCGCAGACGACTTCTGCAGCTGGGACCTACCCTTACTGTACGTCAAGCAATCCAAATTGCCAAAGAAGAGGAGCGTACCGAACTCGAAATGCAGGAGTTCGCGAACGCGCAAGTTGACAGCGTCGGATTTCAAGCGGGTACGCAAGATGACCGCCAAGGCACTTCACATTCCTCTCCACCAAAACAAAAGAATCATGGCCGCCGGCCTCCCCGACAGAACTCGGGAGGTAGCCAACATGGCCGCTCGCAACATGACACCCGTACTCATCCTTCATCGGATTCTGCGGGACAGCAGGATGAACCGCACCGATCTGAATCGAATTTCTGCTATAGATGCGGATCGTCTCAACATTACGCAAATTTTGCAAACTGTCCTGCCCGCAACCGCACTTGTTCTGCCTGCGGAAAACGAGGCCACTTCAGAGCTGTCTGCCGCTCATCAAATGTCCGAACTTCGCAACCAAACGTATAGCTCAAGTGCAAGATACTGCAGTAACAAATACAGTTACTATTCTCAACGTTGATGAACGCTCCAGCCGTCCTTCGCCACTGAAGATTTCTATTCAAGTTGGCCAAGTCAACATTCCTTTTCTCGTTGACACCGGTGCGACCGTCTCATTGCTGAACTTACAAGATTTCAAGCAGTACTTTCCGGGGACCAGACTCCTTGAATCCTACATTGTCCTTCAGGACTATTCAAAGAAATGCATTCCCCATGTCGGATAGTTCTCTACAAACGTCCGGTACAACGATACCACTGCTACTGTCACATTTTACGTGACAAAAGAAGGTTCTTCACTTCTCGGTTTGGACGCCATTCGAAGCCTCCACATACACATCGACGGCGCTACATTGTCCTGCTCGCAATTTTCAAGTACAGCAACTCCAAGAATTCCTGCTAATGCTCCGTCCGAATTTCATCACCTCTTCACCCAGGACCTTGGCCTGGTGAAAGGCTACATGCACGAAGTGAAACGCCGCCCAGGTGTGCAACCTGTAGCTGCCAAGCTTCGCAGATTGCCATTCCTGCTTCGACAACAAGTCTCCGATGAACTTTCTCGTCTTGAAAATGCAGGCGTCATCGAACGTGTTTCAGCATCAGATTGGGTCTCTCCACTCGTCGTGGTGAAGAAAAAGAACGGTTCATTAAGACTTTGTGTGGACTTGTGTGAACCAAACAAAGCTATCGTGATTGATGGGTTTCCCTTGCCCCACATCGAAGAACTTCTCCAGCAACTTACAGGTGCTGTTTACTTTTCAAAGCTAGATCTAGCATCAGCATATCATCAGGTTAACTTGTCAGAATCAAGTAGGGACTTAACCACTTTTGTAACGCATGATGGTTTGTTCAGATTCCGTAGAGTCTGCTTCGGGCTTGCATCTGCCCCTGCTGTCTTCCAGAAAATGATGTCAGACATTTTGAAAGGTTGTTCTGGAGTACTATGCTACCTAGATGACATTTTGGTCTGGGGTCGAACGCGTGCTGAACATGATGCTAATTTACAAGCAGTACTAAGCCGCATAAGCAACACAGGAATGAAACTAAACTACAAATGTGTCTTTGCTGTCCAAGAAATCCAATTTTTAGGACACAATGTCAGTGCCAGAGGATTGTCTCCTCTTGAGTCCAAAGTGCAGGCTATTGTTAATGCATCTGCCCCTACAGATTGTAAATCCTTGCATTCATTTCTTGGTCTCGCTGGCTGTTACTCAAAGTTCATTCCTCATTATGCTAACGTTGTTGAACCACTGCGCTCCATGTTGCGCAAAGGCCAAACATTTAATTGGTCGCATGAAGCCAATTCGGCATTCAACAGTATCAAAGAAGTACTGGCTGAAAACCCAGTCATCCAACTCTTTGACGAGAAGCTTCCGATAGTCATAACGACTGATGCTTCCAACATAGGTTTGGGTGCTGTGTTTCAACAACGCAAAGGTGACCAGTTAATTACAATTGTTTTTGTTTCGAGAACCTTGTCACCTGCTGAACGCAGATATTCTACTGGTGAGCGTGAAGCCTTAGCATGCCTCTTTGCTTGCGAGAAATGGCATGCATACCTCTGGGGTAGACATTTTACATTACGCACTGATCGTCAAGCACTTACTACATTACTTTCTGTTGGATCAGAGGGCCGACGCCCATTACGCATTTCACGCTGGTGCGCCAGACTTTTGTACTACAACTTCACTGTACAGTACTGCAAAGGTTCAAATAATGTTGTAGCAGATGCACTTTCCCGTCCGCCTTTGCAACTTCCAGTCTCACCAGACTTGGAAGAAGAGATAATCTCACTTGTCACTCCATGCATCAGTAAATCTGATTTACAGGCAGCAATAGCTGAGGATACTACTTTGCAACAAGTAATTCCATACATTGCTAACGGATGGCCAGAAAAGAAATCTCTTCAGCCAGAACTACTGCCCTACTTTGCAATCAGAAATGAGCTGTCCTATGTAGACAACTTAGTTTTCCAAGCAGATAGAGTAAGCATTCCTGCTTCACTCTGCAATAAGCTCGTACAGTTGGCTCACGAAAGTCACCCTGGAATTGTCAGGACTAAGCAGCGACTTAGAGAAAGATACTGGTGGCCTGGCTTAGATAGCCAAGTTGAACGTGCAGTTCGCGACTGTGTCGTATGCCGAACCGCAGATAAATCTGCTAAAACAGTTTTTGCACCCTTACAGCCTGTCCCATGGCCAGACAAACCTTGGGAAAAGTTGGGCATGGACATCGTCGGTCCACTCGAACGTGCTCCTTTCGACTGCAGATTTGCAATTACATTAGTTGACTACCACTCTAAGTGGCCTGAGGTTTGCTTTACCCATGCAGTCACTTCAGACGCAGTAATTACATTTCTGTCAGCACTTTTCAGTAGGGAGGGTTTTCCAGAAGCAATCGTCACGGACAACGGTCCACAATTTAAATCTCAAACATTTGAGAAGTTCCTCTCCGACAGAGGCATACAGCATCTTTGCTCTTCGAACTACTATCCGCAATCTAACGGTCAAGTTGAACGCTTCAACCGCGTTTTGAAAGAGCAAATTCAGCTCTCTCAACTTGAATGCCGCCCACTGAAACAAGCTGTAACAGAGTACTTAGGCACGTATCGCTTTACGCCTCAAGCTACTACAGGCTTGTCGCCTGCACAACTTCTGCATAACCGCCAACCGCGTTCTGGAATTGACATTGCAGGGTTACACCCAAACTCTTCCATTCCTTCGCCAAGTTTGGATCCTGTGAGAGCACGAGTGTTCCACAAGCAACAGGCAACTAAGCAACGCATTGATTCTAAGCGTGGAGCAAAACCTCCTAAGCTACAGGTGGGCCTCAGAGTTAAAGTTCGTCTGCCAGGGAAGCAGAATAAATACAGAGGTCCCTATACAATTCTTAGTCAAACTGGATTCAATTCCTTCCGCCTTAGTGATGGCAACGTCTGGAATGCATCAAAGCTGGTAGTTGTTCATGCTGAACAGAATGCAACTGCACAGCAGAATTCATGTCCTCCACTTAACACATCGTCCATGCATCAACATAATTCCTCCCCACCTCCATGTTCTTCTGCAGCTCCACAGTTAGTGCGACTTCCACTAACCACCTTGCAGGCACCTTCACAACAATCGGCTGATGTGCCCAGCCCCAATGCAACGCTTCTCGAAGGGGGGATAGATACGTCGACTAACATGCCGACTACGGAAAATCTTGAAACTTTGCCGCGTTCGCTCTCCAATGAGCGTGTAGGTGAGCCCCACGGCTCAAATTCTTCTACTAACCGTTCCCTTCGTCCCAAATGGCACCGAAGAAAGCCGACACGATACAAGGACTACGTTCCTTGATATATTCTTCATAATACTCATGTTTCACGTACTTATATACTACTTATATACTACTTTCATATATTCAGTGCATAATCCTGTTTTTGGGAAACATATAATGGTGACTGACACTAAGTTCCTAATCACTACTTATACTAGTTCATAAATGGGCTCATGCAATAAACAATTCATTACATCAACTTTAGTCAAACTACGTCAACTCTGGTCACATAAATATTGTCCTAATAAAGAATACATTCCTACATGTGATAACTATTGTATAAAGATGTTACTTATTTTTGCACATTTTCTTACAAGATGTTCAAGGATTGTGTGCCAACGTGTTACTTCATACAAACGTTTCAGTGCCTTACCACTGTATAATGTCATATACAGAGTACAACTCCTTTCCTTTTTAGGGGGAGATGATGTGGTGCCGCGCCTTACCAGTTTCGGTTTCGATTGTGTGACGCAGAGCGCCACACAACGGGCATTTCATGTACGAAATCGTATGACCAAACCTCTTTGTTAATAAACTTCAGTCCCATCCCCGTTTCCGGCCTGTCTTGACGCAACTGCGGGCGCTCCGGCGCTGAGCCGCCCTTCTTGGCCCGCCGGACGGTACCTCCGGCGGCGACACTACATTACGCTCTCCAAATTTTTCATCCAGCGCTGAGAGCACAGAGTCCAAGTAAGGAATGAAGATGTTACGGCGGTAGTATTCTTCCGAAGTTCCCAGAGCGTTCGCCCTGTGCATTTGGCGCGCAACCATTCGCGGCACACTGACTTCTGCACCAAGCTGTTCTGCGGTCTCCTCGGTCGCAGAATAAAGGTCCCTAAACACTTCTTCCGCTTTTGCCCTGTGCTCACCAATTGTTTCAGACAGGAGCCGCATATGCTGCTGCACCTTTAAAATGTCCATCTGGGGGCTTTGCAGCATGTTTGTCACCAGTTCAAGGAGAGCAGAATATCTTGCGATAATGGTCAGGTAAACCAAAAATGAAGGCGAGCATAGACTGCACGATAGTTGGTGTGCAGTTTCCCGCGTTTGCCTGTTCGCAGACGATGACAGTGTTGTCAGGGCCTCCATAACTTCAACGAAGTGTTGGCGAAAGAGGCAAATGCTTTTATATTTGGAGCTCCACCTGGTTTCACAAAGCAAGGGCAGCGAAGGCGCATTCTTCCTCCTGAGGGGGCTTTCTGGAAAGAACTTGATTGTCGCTTTGATGGATGCCACCGCATTTCTGATGTCCGCCGCCGTGCTTGCCTCGTTCACAACCAAAGTGGATTTTTGGGCTAGTTGGTTGTATGCTTCAGAATGGGGCATATCGCTATAGCACACACGGACGAGGAAGAGACAACAGGACAGGTGCTAACTTTCAACTGATTGTTTATTTTCGAAAGCAACAGTATAAAAAATTGGCCGCGTATCTGCGTGCTTCGCTGCAAATGTCGTCTAAAGACGATAGAAGAGGCGCGGCGTGAGATATGAACGCCATCTGGCAATACGTCGGGAAACGTGAATGCTGTGTTGCGGGCTGGTAGTCCCGGCGCAGCAGCAGGCAAGACCGGCGGTGACCAACGCGACCGGCGGGGACGCCAGCCAGCCCGAACACGCGGTTTGGCGCGAAGCGCCGAAGCAGAAGAAACGTCCGCACTCAACGAGTACTCTCCACCATAGGTCGGCAAACTCACTCATGAGTCGACTCACTCAGACTCACTGAGACTCAGATCGAGCCGTGAGTCTGAGTCTGAGTGAGTCCGGGTGAGTAATATTTTGGTGAGTTTGAGTCCGAGTGAGTCCGGTTGTGAAAAATTTCAGTGAGTCTGAGTCTGAGTGAGTCCGGTTGAGGAACATTTCAGTGAGTCTGAGTCCGAGTGAGCCCTAAGCGCAAAATATATTTCTTGAGTGAGTCTGAGTGAGCCCCGCACTTTTTTGCCGACTTATGGTTCTATCTAAACAACTTCAGAGTTATTAACAGCCTTATATCGGCTCACGTTTATACTCCTGTCGACTCACACATACTTCAAAGCACTAGTGTTTATACGCCAGCTCAATTTTTATTGATCAGAGGAGTGAGTCACGAAAAGGCGGAGGGGGGGGGGGGGGGGGGGGGGGCAGGTGACACAGGTTGTTCTTGATAAAATTATCTCGTGGGAGTATTCTCTTTCAATAAAAATGCCCTTACTGGATTGCAACCACTGATAACCTATATATGAAGGTACGAGATTAAAAGGCGCTAAGTAGAGCACCATTTATGGTAGATATTGGCGTTGACATCATGGTTGAAAAAGCTAATTATGTGCTAACGGACTCATGAGTCGACTCACTAAGACTCATTCACACTCAGAGTGTGAGTCTGAGTGAGTCCGAGTGAGTAATATTTTGGTGAGTTTGAGTGCGAGTGAGTCCGGCTGAGAAAAATTTTAGTGAGTCTGAGTCCGAGTGAGCCCAGTTCAAGGAAATTTTGCTGAGTCTGAGTCCGAGTGAGCTCTAAGGGCAAAATATATTTCATGAGTGAGTGTGAGTGAGCTTCACATTTTTTGCCGACCTATGCTCTCCACACACTCTTTTATATTCACGTCGCCTGGGTAAAGCAGGAATGCCAGAGCGGCGCCCCATGGCACTCGTACAGTGCAATACTGAACTGAAACCGAAACACAACAATGAGCTCGCGCAGAGGGCACGGAGGAAGCCAAGTTTCGGCGCAGTCGCATTTTCAGCGCAGCTTAAGAAACTAGGGTCTCTAGAATTACGTATCTACGTATTTTCTATTAAAGGAACACACCACCTAATATTTACCTAGTGATGTTGCGCCTCAGATATGCGTAATGTTTGCTTTTTGATCAACCATGCACACCAGTATGAACCTAGTGAGCCGTTCACGATGGCTGGCCCTTGTGCAAGTGGTTCAATTTTGGCCGAGTGGCTGAATCGAGGGACGTGCCGACAAACAGAAAGACAGACCAAAATTTCCGTGTTTAAGTTCCCCAAGAAAGACTATCGTCTTTAATAGATTCGTACGCAAAATTACCACTCATCGCACATGAAAACCTGCCGCGTCAAGAAAGGCCAATTCATTGGCATGTCAGCGCCACCGACGGGCAGCTGACACAGCTATCACCGGCCCTCGCGATCATGGCGGCTTCCACAATCTCTCGGGTAGCAGCAATTTCTGCGGGACAATTCCCTGTGCGTTCTGCCAGCGGATAAAGGTGGTGGATTTGTTGTCCTCACAGAAGGTGAGTTTGCAACAAAAGCCCATGAAGCGGTGAACACTGTAATGAAGAGATGCGTTAATGTTTCGTTGAAAAAAGTGAAAGCGGAAGGGAAAAAGATATGCTCTGATCTCAAGTTAGACAAGCTAACCAAGTGCATAGTCAAAAGTGATGACCTTCATTTGAAGGTAATGTTCTCAGTGAAAACTCACAAACAGGGATGGCCTTTTAGGGTAATAGTTTCGGAGATAGGCACATGGCAGAAGGAGCTGAGCGGGTTTCTTCAGGATGCACTCCGCATGTTGCGCGTTGATGATCCGTTCGTTGCTAAAAGCTCGAATGATGTGGTACAGTTCCTAAGAACGAACACTGACAAAGGTATTTCCGCCTGCTCCATTGACGTTACAGAAACCGCTGTTGAAGATTGTATTGACCATTTTGGCGTAATGACGTTTCAAACAAAGACGGGCATGTCAGCTAGCAGGTTCTTAAAACTTCTTACGTTTTATTTAAGGTCAACCTATGTTGAATATGATGGACAGGTGTATCTTCAAAAAGAAAAGGTTTGTATTGGGTCGTGTCTGGTGCCCATTTTAAGTGATATTCTTTTGGCCCTTTATGACAGACGGATCGAAGCATGCATGTCAGCGGTGAATATCACCAAAGTGTTCAGATACGTAGACGATTACCTTGTTTTGTTTGACTCCACTCAACATGTTAGTGATGTAGTTAACCTTTTCACCCATCATCTTGACAGTCTGGTGATAACACATGAGCTACCCGTTAAGGATGCCATTCAGTTTTTAGACCTAAGAATTTTTCTGTTTGAACGTCATGTGTGTTGGGATTATCACCCTCGCGACAATAAGATGCTGCTTCCATATCAATTATCCCATTCTAAGCTGGTGAAGCGAGCAATTGCCACTCTTTGTTTTGGCAACGCGCTTCGCAAATCATGCCCCCATAAGATATCTAGTAGTTTTGTTAATCAGAAGGAGCGCCTTTTAATGGCAGGTTACCCCGACCATGTACTTATCTCAGTAGCAGAAAGTGGGCTAAGAAAATTAAAGACAGATGCACAGACCTGTGTAAACAGTTCTCAGGGAATGAAAAAGGTTGTCGTGCCGTATATTACAACGTGTCACACGCCCTGAAGAAAATTGGCCACATGGTTAAGGTAGATGTGCTTTTTTTCTGCCCCACAGAAACTAATGAGCATTTGCAAGGCCACGGATCCACTAGCCAAGAGGCGTGCAGAATGTGTGAAGAAACATCAGAATCCATTTGTGCCATGTGTAAATAAGGTAGTGTATCGGTTCCCGTTTTCTTGCGGCGAGGTCTACTTTGGGCAGTCGGGGAGATGCCAGAATGATAGGCTAAGGGAACATAAGCAGAAGTTGGGCCGTTATCGTGATGGGCACGTGTCTGTGCATTGTAATGATTGTGGGTGTCAAGCGTTGTTTAAAGAGTACACTGTCGTATATAGGAATGCCGATAAGACTACCAGAGAGATTGTGGAAGCCGCCATGATCGCGAGGGCCGGTGACAGCTGTGTCAGCTGCCCGTCGGTGGCGCTGACTGCCAATGAATTGGCCTTTCTTGACGCTGCAGGTTTTCATGTGCGATGAGTGGTACTTTTGCGTACGAATCTATTTATACTGTTGCTTTCGAAAATAAACAATTGATCAGTTGAAAGTTAGCGCCTGTCCCTGTTGTCTCTTCAGCGCCGTGGTGTGTCTCTTCTTCCTTCGTCTTGTGTTTAAGTAAGCGCTGTTTTACATTTTTACCATGGTCCTCTTCCTCGTCCGTGGTGTTAGCGCTATGCCCCATTCTGATTCACAACCAAGTTTAGCCGATGCGAAGCACAGTGAAAGTACATACATGACTCGAGGGTGTTTTAGATGCGAAGTATCTTATGGCGGAGTTCAATCCGGTGGTGGTGGTGGTGTGCGCGCGTGACCACACTACTGCGCATGCGCATACCCTCTCCACTCATCCTCTCACCTTCCCATCTCCATTTCCCCCTCTCCCTTCCCCTTTCCACTCTTCCTCTGAAACGCGCGGCTAGACATGCCAAAATTCTCTCCTGCGCCAACGCCGCGATGAGCACCAGCGCGTCCCCCCCCCTCTCTCTTGTTCTAGGTGGCGTTGCTCTCGCAACGCCTGCCGACCGCGTTCCCCGCTCGCCCTGTGAGAATTAACGGCCAGGGCTAGAGGGAAGAAAAGACGCGCGTAAGCGTTCCTCTTCCGCGTTCCACGACGCGATGTCGTGGCATGACAAGAGAACGCCAACGAACGCGATCGGCAAGTGCTCCGGCTTCGCATCGCTCATGGTCGCCTTTAGCGGGAAATGGTGTAATTTTTTTTCTTTGATTCTAGCCCGTACGCCAGATATGTTGCGGCCATTGAAGAGCAGCCATCGTACCCTTGGCCTACGATGGTATCAGGATTGAGGCCAAAGTCGTCAACAGCTTTGAGAATTGTGGCAGAAAGATGGTTGCTGCATTCCATGCGTTCCAACGGAATCATGCCAACAAATTCTTCTCGTACGCCTTGAGACCTGTGTCTACAAACCGGATACCAATCGTGAGCTTTTCTGTGCCTGATATGTCCGCAGATTCATCTGCCAGCAGCGAATACTGCCCGGATTTGTTGCACGCACTTACAATGCCTCTCCGAGGGAGGTTCTCACTGATTTTGATAAGCTCGTTTTGAATACTTGCTGATGTGTACTTTGCGTTTTTAGCGCTATTGTCGAGATGTGCTTGTGGTCCCAGCGTCGACGCGAAAGCTGAGAACGTCCCTGAAAAATCCCGCTTTGTGCTTGTTTCCCTCGCAGAGGCAAATCATGCATGCCAAGAAGAGCACAGCCGCTGTAATCGAGACAAGTTTTTCTCCTTATTGCATTCCGCTTCTTCCTTTGCGGCTGTGTCGAGCTGCAGTGCGACATCGGTTGTCCTTGTTGAGAGGCGAAGGAAGTTATCTCTCCTTTTGGTTGCGTCCTGTGCCATTCGCACTTTTCATGCTCCTTGGCGGACTCGTGAAACTTTTTGTACTTGGTGAAAGCAGTGACGATAAAAGCTCCTTGTCGTCCTTTCCCGGTCACTGGCTTGAAAACGACACATTGGCGGCAGAGGCGCACCTTAAGCACACTGGAATACGCCAGCCACGGATACTGCGATAGCCACGCTGGTCGAAACGCCCTGGCTTGCTGCAGCTCTGCAGCATCCGCTTTGAAATTGTACGTATCTGGAGGCGTCCAAGGGCTAGTCAGAAGTTTCCGTTTTAAGTCATTGTCTGCAACAAAGAAAACGGGAACAATAAGTGTTACATTAGCTGGCCTCGGTATGTAATCGCCGTATCATTCTCCCAAGAATATTACTACGTTTTACTTAAAATTTTTGCTGTGTACATAAACTGCTTACATCCGTACGTGGCGCCGCTATTAAAGCGTCATTTAAACACATACGGTGGTACATGTTTACTGCTAGGCTAGTGGCGCTCCACATGATATGTCCAATTAACCGTGGACCATCCATAAATTTAGCGAACGTCTTCAACCGAAATTGTGGAAATATTTATCAGCTTTTTCTATGTGATCGTCACTACAAAATTCAAGCTAGATATCCTTGTTGAAACCGATAGTCAAATTTTTATAGCAGTCCGCCTGTCAATCGATTTGCAATAGTTTACGAAATTT